>NW_024090340.1:0-57272 GCF_014356525.2 Nilaparvata lugens
CATAGAAAGATACTACTTTTAAAATAAAACATTGAGAAAACTCACATTGCATTGGAATACACCGTGATCTGTCAATTTGAAATTACAATCATTCAGGGCGGGTTTCCGAGCTCGGGATTTAGTCCAAATTCTAGACTTTAAACAGCTGGAGTAAGAAAATTGGCTTTCCGAAACGGGGCGTAGTCGTAGTCATTGTCAAAGTCACGTTTGAATTAAATTTCAAAAAAGTAGAGAATTAAACACAAAATAGAATAAAGAGAAAATAGTGTAAAGTTTCAGCTATTTTGAATTATTTAGAAATGTTTCAAAATTCAAAATGTTTTTATTGCCGTGAACAAATAGATGTATTGACAAAGTCATCAGGTAAACATATACATTATACATACATTTCACGTAGGTACTCAAAACAGAGAAATACTATCACAGCCAACAGTCCCGCGTACTTAGTATCTATCTTCACAGTTATATACAGTCATATTTTTAATTGGCAATAACAATATTATAATAGAGGTCAAATATTAACATGAAATATCAGCTGCCAACATCTTAATTTCGTTAAGGAAAAACGTTTCCAATTATAGAAATGAGAAAATAAAAACTGCAACTACTGTTATAAAAACTGCGACTACGCCCCGTTTTGAAAAGCTAATTTTCAGACTCCAGCTGTTTAAAGTCTAGAACTCAGCTAAATCCCGAGCTCGGAAACCGGCCCGTAATAGGGATAAGCATTTTCTTTTAGATGTAGACGAGTATATTTAATTCAACTGACACTCCATCACAATGATAGACATCTTCATTTTACAATAAAAATGAGGTACGCAAAATAAAAAAATTACATCATGAATCCCGGTTGTAGGAAAAAGGTTTTGATAAAAAAGTCGCTGATTTAGGATAAATTATACCCAAGTTGTAGTTTATAATTGTAGTTTAGTATTTACTCACTGATTAGTATTTACTCGCTGGGTAGTACTGATCCTTGGTCACCATGTTGACCTGGTGGATACTTTGCATGTAGATTCTCTGCAAAACTTCTGTTGCCAGTTAATTTTCAGCTACATTATCTTGATGAAGTAGTGAGTTGTACAGTTGTGAGCCAAGTGAGGAGACCCATGGTTGTCCTTCTCCTTTATGCTGGTAGAACACAATTGACATTCTTGAATGGTCTTGTAGGTCAGCATTTGTTGGTGCTCTGGGTAGCATGAGCCTTGTGTCTCGCACAATCCATCCATGTCCCAGTCCCACGCCTCCAGCCTGCTGGATGAAACAATAATTTCATCTCATGAGGCCAAAATCGACAATTCAAGGTCAAAAAACCTGATACTGCCAAGTATTGGGTGCTTCGCTGCATGTTAGGGTTGAAAGGCTGTACTTGTAAAGGATAGGAAGTTGCTTATACTGAAATATTTTGTAAGCTGTGCTTCCTTATTCAGCCAGCCATAGTGTTAATTTGACATTAAAATCATATAAAAGGCCTAAGTATGTTGTACTAGATATGAAAGAGTGTATTTAATTCAACTGACACTCCATCACAATGATAGCATCACATCTCGATTTATTTCACAATAACAGGGAGGTAGGCAAATTAGGGCCTCGCCACACCAAGCTCGCCAGTACCGCCGAGGTAGTACCGCTGGTGGTAGTTTTCTCGGCTGAGCACGCCACACCGAAAAACGTCCGCTAGCGGTAGTCTCAGAGTAGTGAGTCTAGTAGCGAATGCGCACTCTGTGCGCATGCGCTACCTCTTCGAATCGCCTGCCATGTATTCAGGTTGAGCGCGCCACACTGAGCTCGCTTTGTCCGCCGCACTACCTCTCAGCGAACTTTTGTTGAATCGCCTAGCAGGCGGTCGTAGGTGGTAGTGCGCCGTACTACCGCCGCGGTAGCGAACTCGGTGTGGCGCGATCAACCTGAATACATGGCTAGCGATTTTTAAAACTTCGCTACCGCCGCGGTAGCGAGCTTGGTGTGGCGTGCCCTTAAAATTTCCAATCAAGAATTACTGTTTTCGGAAAAGTGTTGAATAATAATTGCTGATTTAAAACAATTGTAGTAGTAATAATTAATTGCAGTCTAGTACTTACTGATCATACACGAGTGCTGACCCTTGGTCACCATGGTGTCCGGGTGGTTGCTATGCCGAAAACTAACTTGCCAGCCGAATTTCAGCTACATTGACCTGATGCAGATATGGGTTCCTTGAGGCAAGAAGATGACGTTCAACCACCATTCGCCCACTCATTACTCTGACCATTCTAAAACAATTAATATTGAAATAATATTATCAAAACCACTAACTTACTAAAACAGTTGGTCTCCGTACAGAGATACTAGTTTCCGTTTTTACGCCATTATAATTTACTAGAAATTCCAATAAACTTAGAAGTCTGAGAGAATTCCATTATATTGATTCTATCAAACAGTGAATATCCTCAGACTTCTGAGTTTATTGGAAATGTAATTTTTAGTTTATTAAAATGGTGAGACAACCGAATGATATGAAAGTGAATGATTATTGATTCAATTTCTCAGTGATTCATGAAGTTTCATTGGTTTCTAATTTAGTGCTTCATGTTTCTAATTTCTAAATTTTTAGTTTCTTCATTTCAGACATTTAGGGCCGTTTGCACAGTGTAAGTTTAAGTTAAACCTTAAACGAAATCTGGATTTTTTTGGTTTAAACTAAAATTCCGTTCGCGCAGTATCAGTTTAAACTCTGTATTGAGTTTAAACTCTGGGAAATTTTAAACCTCCAAAACAGGAGGTTTAAACCAAATAATTTGGATTAACTAGACATCTGTAAGATTTTATGGGGAAACAGCTAATAGTAAATCATTTTTCGACGGTTGTTTTTAATGCTTCTGTAGACGATAATAATTATTTGGGTTATAGTGAATCATTATTTGAATGTAAAAATAATTATAATGGAGGAATTGATAGAAAATTTTAATGCGATTGATAAAGATGACTGCGAAGAAATTTTGTAACTGAGAAAAATTGGGCAAAAAATGAATCATTTAAATTTCTGGGATAATACCGAATTTTTTAACGGTTTTGCTTGAGTAAAGCAAGTGCCAATTTAGTATTTGATTAAATAAACCACTAAGATTAAATAATTCTAACAAGACAATTTTTATCAGTGGTCTTTGATTAGAAAACATGTTTTTAATAATACATAACTGAGATATTTTGCTTTTGAGAGATGTCTAATAAACGAAGAAGACCGTAGTAGATTTAAGTAGATTTTCATAACAAAATAAGGTTTTTATCTTACATTCTAGAATATATATTTTTTGGTGCCAACTAAATATAAGTTTGTTTCTAATAGTAATATAGAATTTCATCATTTTTTGAAGAATTTCTTGATCGCTTTTCACTTTTATTTCCGTACAGATTACAGCTCTGTGGATTTTGAACGAGGAAATAGTAGGTACATATAGCCTCCTCAATTTACTGATGTTTTGTGAACAAATAACAAATTTCCTGTAAAAATCAGCCTTCCTGATATTATAAACGATAACATTCTATTACCAACTTAACGCTAAACTGGTTCGACTTAAACTGGATTAGTAAATGCACTGAGAAAACAGATTCAAGTTTAAACTTTCAGATTAACTTAAACTGTATTAACTTAATCGAGTTTAGCAATCTAAACTGTACAAAAGGCCCTTAATGGGTCACAAATTCTTGGCAGAATAAGCTACCTTTTGAAAATGTTGCTGTTTATAAAATTTGGGAGTGAAACAGTTTTGGGCTGGGCCTGTTGCTCTCGCCAAGTTATATCTATGTTGTGATTTGTGATAAAATTGATGAATAAATTGAAATCTGATATTAGAGATGCAGAAATGTCGACCAGTCGGAATGCACAGGATCACTGAAGTCTCAATATTCGAAAAAGGTTTTCTAAAATGTCAATGTATATTAATTTATGCAAAGTATTTTAGATTGAATGAATCATTATTAGCCATAACCAGTAGCAATATGTGAGACAATTTTGATAAGTCAATTGAATCCATTGAACTAGCACTTTTCTTCCTGTTTGTGTTAATGGCTATAGTGAGGTCCACGTTATAATGACAGTATTTGATCAACTTTGGTATTGCTACCCTTGTCTATCATTCGACAAAGTCGGTGGTACTATCCTTTTCTAGGTCCACAACGATGACAATTATGTTTTTGAAAGTGTAGAAACATAATTAATTAATGCAGAGAATCGGCATCGCTATTCTTCTATCTTTATCCACTGCCATTATAACGTGGACCACACTATAGCAGAGCAGGAGTTTAGGCTCATACTACACCAGGGAAACAGTCATGACACATATGTATTTGTGTAAAAGCACCAATTTGGTTCAATTCCCTGTGGTAACTTTCATTTACCAGTGTGATAGGCACCATATGAAACTAGCTTGGACACTAGTAAAAACCCAATAATCAATAAATGAACACTATACCTGATGTAGTCATCCAGTCGTCTCGCATTTTGCAATAAAGCTGAGCCAAGTGAGGAGACCCATGGTTGTCCTTGTCCTTATTGAGCCCTTTATGCTGGTAGAACACAATTGACATTCTTGAATGGTCTTGTAGGTCAGCATTTGTTGGTGCTCTGTGTAGCATGAACCTTGCGTCGCGTCTCGCACAATCCATCCATGTCCCAGTCCCACGCCTCCAGCCTGCTTAAACAACAATAATTTCATCTCATGAGGCCAAAATCAACAATTCAAAGTCAAAATCCTGATACTGCCAAATAATGCGAGTGACGCTGATAGGGTTGAAGCGCTGTACTCGTACTGGATAAGAAGTTGATTACATCTATTGGAGTTTGGGAAACGAGACGGGGCCGCCGTCCTTACGTAGTCACCTACTGTTATTAAATTTCAAAATTTTCATGATCTGTTAAGGTTTCCACTTTGGGGAATATATTGGTGGACCAGTCTGGTGACTTGAAGGCAATTTTAGCTGTAAACCTGTAGTAGCCTACAGTGATTGGGTACACACACATTACTATCGATAAGTACAAATTTAGTCAAACTAAGACCGTATTATACACAAGTTATAAGACCGTTATAATATTAATCAATATTATAATATTAAGGTGCGTACAGACTTTCGCTCTGCTCCGCAACCGAACGTCACTCCAGCAGAGCGATTGATGATCGACCGGGGAGCAACAGTGGTTCGACCGGGGAAGGCGAGAAGATCTAACATCTTCCGTAACGTTCATGATGGGTGCGTGGGCGGCGCGACTGTGGTTCGATGGTGGTACGAGGGCGGTACGAGGGCGGTACGAGGGAGGAGCGTGCTCGGTGCGGGTTGGAAGCACGAATATGTGTACGCAGCTTTAGACTTACATGCCACGAACACACGCCGTACGCTTTCCTTCCGCTGATGCTATTATGATTATCATAATTATTTATGCATATATTTAATTACATGAGTATTATATATATACAAATGAATATAATACGCATATCATCAGCTGATGAATAGCTTACGTGGTGTGTAAAGCCCACATCGATTTTTGGACGTACATTTGTGCGCCGTCCTTATAACTCTATGAAATTGAATGGAACTTGATAAACTCATGGCACATCACATGTTTGTCCAAGTTTTTTGTTTGCATAAAGAATTTGAATTTGAAGTTGTGTTCAATCTATTAGAATTTAAAAGGACGAATTTAAGGGGAGGCTTGGGGGGGTCAGCCCCCCAAGATGTTTGTAGCAAATGTTATGTAGTTTGAATAAAACATTTTATGTCAGAAATTAAATTAGTTGATATCGTATCAGAATAAACACTTAGATAAAATTAAAAGGATGATAATAATATAATTAATATTAATAAAGTATAATAATAATATTACTGTACAATCATCGCGTCGTATTTGTAACGGGGATTTAAGGCAAGTAATGATGGGTGGAGCTTGTTTTGGCGATCAAACAGATGGCAAAAATCTCAGTGGAATGCCCTTGGCATGGACGTGAAAGATTTAGTTTAGCTCCATGAGAAACATGACATGTTTGTACACATTGTGTGTACAATTGATGATGCATACCCCAACTATAAAATTCTTTCAACAATTTGCCTCACACTACCTTCCAATACTGCCACTTGTGAAAGAACATTCTCAACAATGTGCCGTATCAACACCTGGTTAAGAAGTAGAATGTGCCAAGATCGGTATTCAAACTTAGTAGTGTTATTTTCAGATATAATTAAGGATTTGAAGATTGAAGATGTAATCGACAGATTTTCCCAAAAGGACAGAAAGTTTACCCTTAAGTAATTTAGTTTCAGTCTTTTTTGTCAATTTTCAGTTTTTCAAATAGACTAATACCAAATTATTCAAAAGTTATGCAACCCTGAATTCAAAAATATATTGTGAAGGGAAATTCAAAATTATATTCATTGGCAGTAAGTAATAAGGTAGTTAAAAAATATTGGTGAACTTTCATAATTTCATTATCTATAGGTACCGTACTAAACTTTGACATAAAGTTATTCTTCCTTTCCCTTTTTTACACAGCCCCCACAGGAAATATCATCCAACTCCCCCATTGGAGTTTGCCTGTTTTTTCGCTTCAAATCATTTTTAATAAGAAATAGATATAGGCTACGATACTAACAAATGAATATTAGGAACCAGTGATCCATTTACCCGGAATACTCAAATTCAAATAATATGAGTATCTATCCACGAATCTCTCCTAAGTAATACAGTATTATAATAAATGAATATATAAATAATCAACGCTCACCTTTTAGTAGTGGAACATTGTAAATTAGCGGTTAGAATTTGATGAAATTGAGCAGAATTTTTGAATTCCGAACTAACAAACCGATAACACTGAAAGTTTACTTCAGAATGTTTGTTTCCTTAGTTAGGATGAAGCAAGAAAACGTACTGTGACACTGGTGCCAACGGTGAGAAAGAAAAATTCCCTCGCCGATCTCGACTGTGATTGGTCGAGACAAAGGTTTCGCAACGTGAAGGAAGAGAAAGAGAGAGAGTGATACTATGCCTGCACACACTTGCACTGAAAAGGACCACCCTGAATAGATTCACCCTGTTGAGCCCCCAACACTTGTGGCATACTACGTCGTTGTGAAATAATGCACAGCTGTCTTGTGTTGTAAACCTTCCCCAGACAGCCAGACTGCCAGACACCCACCACGCGTTTAATCTACGCACTACCACTGACATTGCTTGTATCTGTGCTACTGACCGATGAAACAACGGCGAAGGTGGTGGATGAGAAGAGAAAAATGACACAGGGAAGAGAAGGAGGAGAAGATTAATAAGAAAAAAAGAAGACGATGATGAGAAAGAAGAATCTTTCAATAGCAAGTTCTGTAGAAAGACTTCTTTAGGGATTTTGTAGCTCATGAACTTGGAAAAAATATCTCCCTAGGTTTAAAAAATTGCTATCAAATGTAAATGCTTTGAACAATTTAGCAATATGATTGTTTATATAATAATAGACGACCATCTAGCCTGTGATTTGCTTTTCGCCTGTTTCAGAGGCTGACGGTGGAGTGGAGCAGAAGGAAGGAAAATTATGATGATGATGATTATGATGAGCCCGACATTTGAAACAATAATCAGTGAACAAAGAAAAAACTATAAAACAAGAAAAAGAGCAAGTGGGTGTCAATAACAAATTTGAGATGTTCAATGTAGTTTAAATAATAAAGACTAATTATTTATTTCTGCTATTTTTAGTCCAATGACGTCATCGAAAATCATTTCAAAGAGATGTTTACAAATAGGAATTAAAAGTATATTCACTATACAAGAATGGGTTTGTAGAGTTTTGATAACACCTCAAATCTCACAGCAAAGTAGACGATATCGATGAATATGAGAGAACGTAAATACTGAACATAACACTAGTATCAAAAATAAATGAATATTTAAACTGATTAATAGGTTACTAATAAATTATTTATTAATTATTGATTCCTATAAACTTATATCGATTATGAATTTTAATAAGATAATTAATAATTTATTGGTGAATCAATCAATTGACTGGTTTAATGAATAAATTAATAGATGAATAATTAACTACCTTCAATGCAAAAGAAGTAGAAGCATCAATAAAGTCCTTCTCCGTTGAGAACAGTTGCACACTTGAAGCTTCCAGCCCAAGTTGAAACTTCGAAGTTGAAGTTGACACTTGAATCTTTCTGATTTTGTTCAACATTGTACACGCATGAATGGGGCTGTCCGAACCACCTCTGGAAAAAATGATACATTGAAATCTCCGAATAACAATGAGAGTAATATTATCTGAGAGATGAGAATGGAACGCATAATCATAGAATGTATACATCATAGCAAATCCAAAACGTTATTGAATTTCAAAATAAATAAATACAGAGTTGCTCTGAATGATGCACCCCTTTTCAATAAATTCATATTAACTCAAGTGCTGATGTGGGTGTAAAGAGTGTTCATTTTGGATAAGTGATTCAGTGAATATAAATTTTTCAAAATGGGTCCATCATTTAGAATAACTCTGCGCAAAAGAGAAATTACAACATCATATCACCTGCAAGGAATCATCCTGTGCGAACGTGGGAGTCACTAATATTACACGAATCGATTCATAATTCACTGCCACGAAAGTAATTCTCAATTTTTTTGATAAATAACAACTAAGAAGAACGAGAAAAATAAGTATGTACCAGCCAGGTGAGGATGAAAAGAGAGAGAAAAAGAGTGTTTAGATTAGAGAGAAAGAAAGAAGATGAGAGAGTAATTGCAGGTGGCAAACATACTATATATTTTAATTATATTAATTATTCGTACAGTATAATAAATAAAAGTTTTATAATATGCATTTTTCCTTTATAAGATTAAAATAACCTGATGAATTCATATATAGACTGAAGAGTTTCACAATACTATTGAGCAAAGAAATATAATGAAATATGCGAAAATTGAGATATTACTGTAATGTTTTCACATGTAACGGTGAAGTTTGGACCTTAGGGATACGACATTTCTTGAAATGGAATAGAAATTATCAAGTATCCTTTTTATATTTTATAGATCCACTATCTACTTCTTTCAACTCATTAGAGCTCTTTTCAATTTCAAATAAAATGAACAACATTGAATTGATGCTAGTTTATGTTCATGTTTGTATCAAAAATCAAAAAATCAAAATCAAATTTATTTCCATCCAAAAACAGTTAACAAACATAAATATAAATTACATTTTATGGAAAGATTAGCATCCGCAAAGAAAGAATCTGAGCACGGATGCGAGTTGTGCTATTTCATAAAACTAAAAAGAAATATAATTATAATTCTATTTTAAGAACAAAAACAAAAAATACAATATTACTAAAAATTACTTATAATTGACATATTACTAAACATGAATAACAAAAGAAACCTATTGAAAAATTTCTCCCGATACAGCAATTTTTATTACTATTATTTATGTTTTATTTTGAGTGATTTTTTCTGTTTTGATTATTACTATTAGTTTTTATGTTTTATTATAACTAAATAGATTTATTACTATTTCGATTTGTTATTACTATTTTTTTCATTACTATTTTAATTATTATGGTTTTTTTGTATGATTATTTCTGTTTTGGGGTGAACAACTATTTTTTAAGATCATCAAAAAGATTCCAGTATATCACCATTTTCCCTCAACCAGTGATCTATTTCTTTAGAATAATATTTTTTGCAGCTGATTTCTACGATCCTCGCTGGAATCAGGAGCATAACTTTATCAATTTTGTATTTGAATTGTTGCCTGCATACATTTTGATTCATATAAATCAATAAAATATAAAAACTGTACTTGATCATATTCATTTCATTTCAAAGAGAGATATAGTGTGAAAGTTATGTAGGCTTTAAGTAGCAGGCCTACAATGTCAAGTCAACAATCTAGTCAATTATTCTTGTATTATTAACACGAAACTATAAAATTATTGGAACACATTTTTTCTTGGTTTGTGGAAGTTGCATTGTTATTTCAGTGCAAGCGTCACTTTTGTGTGACTGCTCACGGAGAGACTCTCGTGTTGATTTTTAAATTGATTAAAATTTTAATACAATTTTCAAGTGAATATTTCAATCACTTACAAGTATTATTTCCATAACGTTTTGTGAGAAGACTTCAATCAACTTCCTCTCATTGTGTGAAGTACGAAGTTGACTCGAGTAATCTGGATTGAGAGTTTCTACATACTAGCGTCAGAATTCAGCCTGGAATACAAAAGTCATGAACATGAGAATATTTATCTGTTTATTGATCAACGATGAAGACACAATCATAAAATGATTGAGAATGAAAAAAAAACAGGCTTATAGTTCTTACTACTCCATTCCCGAATTTTGATTGAAAATTAGTCCAGGAAAGTTCATTTTTTGATACACGGATATATTCCATGTTTCCATCCAGAAGTAATGACAATAGAATAGAGTAAATTGATTCTACTCTAGTATTCAGTTAAAATAAAAACTTAGAAATCTTGAGAACACTTTGGAAAGTTTGAGCCATATTAAAAACACTAACTTACTGAGTATATGAGTATGAGAATACTGAGAAAAGAAATACAAAGATCTTATTTTTGTGAATGCAGTTGATATATTATTTGAAGTGAAGCCGTTAGTTAATGAAAAACAACCCCTACTACGATACCATGTAATTAAGGAAAGCTTGTTGTGGTCGCTCAGATAAGATAAGAGTTGATAAGAGTGAGCTCGTCGCTACTCCTGTTTGACAAGTAAGCGCTTGCTAATTTGAGAGTTTGAAATCACAATAGATTTTTTTAATTTATAAATTCAGTAAAAAATCATGTTAATGTATAATCTATACAAGAAAAACTCTTAATCATTCTCATTTCTTTTTGTTAGTATGTACCATTATTTCTTAATTCATTCTAGAATTGCAATTTTGAAAAACTTCCAAACTTTTATCTTGAAAAAACGATCATTTTGATATTCAGAGAGGATAACGAGTGAAAACATGAATCAGGAATTTGAAATAAATCATCCGAATTAGAGTATGAAACGCATAACAAACGTGTGATTGCAAAGATGAATTGAAAATTCCAAGTTCTGAAAGTAGATTTAAAATATTTTGGTGGGCGGTTATATGTTAAAAGTAGAATGTATAATCGATTAGTTATCATATGAAAATGAAAAGGGACTCACCAATTTGTTGTTACACAATTAAAAAATCTGGTGTGGTACACTCACACAACTTTCCTTGCTTATATTTGAAACTACGATCAGACTTCTGTATCTGTGTATATAAATAATTTTTTTCAGAGTATTTTTTCCTTCGTGTAAATTGTGAAATTCGATGATTTTTTAGTCGTCATTTTTTAAAGTCGTCAAAACATCTGTTCTACAGATGAAATATCTCGACTATGTGTTCTTTTTATGACTTGCGCTACCTACCTACCTCATGCACGAGAAGAAGGTTACTAAGTCCATTTCTCAAGGATGGGGTGGACCCCCATTAGTTTCCCAAAAAGGAGACTCATGCCAGTTGATCAACGATGACGACACAATCATAAAATGATTGAGAATGAAAAAAAATATGCTTATAGTCCTTACTACTCCATTCCCGAATTTTGATTGAAAATTAGTCCAGGAAAGTTCATTTTTTGATACACGGATATATTCCATGTTTCCATCCAGAAGTAATGACAAAACAATGTTAATAGAGTAAATTGATTCTACTCTAGTATTCAGTTAAAATAAAAACTTAGAAATCTTGAGAACACTTTGGAAAGTTTGAGCCATATTAAAAACACTAACTTACTGAGTATATGAGTATGAGAATACTGAGAAAAGAAATACAAAGATCTTATTTTTTTGAATGTAGTTGGTATATTATTTGAAGTGAAGCAATTAGTTAATTAAAAACAACCCCTACTACGATAGCCTACCATGAAATTAAGGAAAGCTTGTTGTGGTCGCTCAGATAAGATAAGAGTGAGCTCGTCGCTACTCCTGTTTGACAAGTAAGCGCTTGCTAATTTGAGAGTTTGAAATCACAATAGATTTTTTTAATTTATAAATTCAGTAAAAAATCATGTTAATGTATAATCTATACAAGAAAAACTCTTAATCATTCTCATTTCTTTTTGTTAGTACGTACCATTATTTCTTAATTCATTCTAGAATTGCAATTTTGAAAAACTTCCAAACTTTTATCTTGAAAAAACGATCATTTTGATATTCAGAGAGGATAACGAGTGAAAACATGAATCAGGAATTTGAAATAAATCATCCGAATTAGAGTATGAAACGCATAGCAAACGTGTGATTGCAAAGATGAATTGAAAATTCCAAGTTCTGAAAGTAGATTTAAAATATTTTGGTGGGCGGTTATAATAATGTTAAAAGTAGAATGTATAATCGATTAGTTATCATATGAAAATAAAAAGGGACTCACCTATTTGTTGTTACACAATTAAAAATAGTACTCTGGAGGAAAGTACAATATGTAGGCAAATTTGAGCAATAAAATTAGCTATTTGTATTATAAAGAGAGCAGTGATGTTTTCCGGCTGGTTTCAGATTGACAACTGACGACTAGAGTAATAAATTGAAGGCGAACAATCGAAGCCAGTGGTAGAAACGTGACCGTCTCGGAATAATAATTAATCTTGCCTGCCTGATAAGATAATGCGGAGGCCTCTGAATTATTATTATTATTATCAGTGGATTTCTATTTTCGAGGGATGATGAGAAATCCTATAATGTAACAGAATAACTTTTCATTCACTTTTCATTATAGGTCAACTAAAATTATTGAAATGAAATAAATTTCCACAAGACTAGTACCTTTTCTTATGTTTCATGAAATAGAAAAACCTTTACCTTTATCATATTATTAATATTATTTCAACAAATAATTTATATTTTTGGAAAGGGTACTTGAAGATATGTATTCCACTTCAATAACATGCTAGTAAAAATTGTTATTGATGAGTATTGTTGGTGGAATATGAATAATGAAAACAATATAAATTTTATAATAACTATTCTTGAAACGAACCAATAACTATATTTTCTCTGAAGGTGATGTCCACATGAAAAAGGCTTGTGCGTGGATAATGGGAAGAATTATTATGGGAGATGACCTACAGCTTTAGGTAGTTTCTGAATCATTGGGAAGCGATTATTATACATGAATTTTGTATAAATTTATTCCAGCTCCGAAGAATAATTGAAATAGAGTAATTTCTGTAGAAATGATATTCTCAGAAATCAAGTATGTAACTCAATAAACAGTACCTTGAAGAATGTATCTTCAAAATTTGATGAATTTATACAATTCCCAGATTAGGCCTACTCATTTCAAAGATTTCAACTTCAATCGCACATATCTCAAGATAGAAAAATATTAAAATATCCTTAAAAATGTATTGATTTCATGTTGGTAACTTGATAGTATCCAAATCGAAAAACTTTAGTCAAAAGTTTCCATTAGCCTGATGCACAACCTTAAAAACAAATTAATTAATGATGAACCGGTACAGTAAATTGATTTAAATACATGAATTTTGGTAATAATTGATCAAGTATTAACTGTTGATAATTGATGACAATGTTGACAATAATTGATGAAATTTTATAAAAACACCAATAAACTATTAATAAATAAATAAAATTCACTCATCAGATGTGATCATATTCTGTGATATTTAACTTTACCAAGTGTTCATTACAATACGATATTCAACTACTTTATACGTTCTTCAACTACTGTTCTACATCATTGTTGCTTCTTGAAAATAATGGATCACTATGATTCTCATAATAACATATTATACAAACAGCGAAATGTAATCAACTTGAAGCAAAATGGATATGAGTGTTGATAAAAGACATTAATACGAGTATTATTATAAGTTGGCAATAGTATAATTGACAATAATTTATATCCACGATCAGGATTTTGGAATTAGTCAAGTTTTTGTAATAAAAGCCCAGAATCTGATGGATTCGAGTATTTTGAGAATTTGATATTTTCATTTCAAAATTGGTCGGTTGAAGGGCTGCAACGACGTAAACAACTATATCTTTAACAATTCAATTCAATTTAATTTCAATTCAATTCAAACAACTTTAACTATCTGAGCGACCTGCACAAGCCTGCCATTGTAATCAGAGAGTATAGAATGTCATTCTATCCTCACTGATTGTAATACCAACCCATAAAAATTAACAATCTATGCTATTGTAATCCAAGGATAGTATACTAATACTATATACGATAGATAGATCTATACGATAATAATAATAGTCCGATCTCACTGGGCATCAAACCTGCAATCCATGTAGAAATAATCAATCTGAAAAACAAACCAATCTATACGATATTTATAGCTATACTATATACTGTATTCCTTGCAGTTCCTTGACTGCGTATTCCACTAGACTAGTGAAAAGTGTGAAACAATGTCTGGGACAACAGAGATGAGGCGCCAACTGCATGCCTGTATTGTGGAAGAGTCCATTTGTATTGAGGAGGGGGAAAGCATATTTTTACTTTCCTTGCCCTATTACCATAGGTAAGGAAAGTATTGCTTTCCAAAAAAATTAAGGTACCCTAATTTCATGTTTTCTATACGTTTCAAGGTCCCCTGAGTCCAAAGAAATGATTTTTGGGTGTTGGTCTGTGTGTGTGTGTGTGTGTGTGTGTGTGTGTGTGGTGTGTGTGTGTGTGTTGTGTGTGTGTGTGTGTGTGTGTGTATGTATATATATATATATGTGTGTGTGTGTGTATGTATATATATATATATATATATATATATATATATATATATATATATATATATGTGTGTGTGTGTGTGTGTGTGTGTGTGTGTGTGTGTTGTGTGTGTGTGTGTATGTCTGTGAACACGATAACTCCATTCCTAATTAACCGATTGACTTGAAATTTTAAACTTAAGGTCCTTATACCATGAGGATCCGACAATAAGAAATTCAATAAAATCCAATTCAAGATGGCGGAAAAAATGGCGGATAATTACTAAAAAACCATGTTTTTCACGTTTTTCTCGAAAACGGCTCCAACGATTTTCTTCAAATTTATACCATGGATAGCTATTTATAAGCCCTATCAACTGACATGAGTCTCATTTCTGGGAAAATTTCAGGAGCTCCGTAATATTCTTGAGAAAAATGACGGATAATGACTAAAAATCCATGTTTTTCACCGTTTTCTCGAAAACGGCTCTAACGATTCTCTTCAAATTCATACCATGGATAGATATTCATAAGCACTATCAACTGGCATGAGTCTCATTTCTGGGAAAATTTCAGGAGCTCCGTAATATTCTTGAGAAAAATGGCGGATAATGACTAAAAAACCATGTTTTTCACGGTTTTCTCGAAAACAGCTTTAACGATTTTCTTCAAATTTATACCATGGATAGCTATTTATAAGCCCTATCAACTGACATGAGTCTCATTTCTGGGAAAATTGCAGGAGCTCCGTAATATTCTCGAGAAAAATGGCGGATAATTACTAAAAAACCATGTTTTTAACGATTTTCTCAAAAATAACTTGACCGATTTTTTTTCAAATTCATACCCTGTATAGTTATTTATCAGCTCTATCAACTGGCATGAGTCTCCTTTCTGGGAAACCAATGGGGGGTCCACCCCATCCTTGGGAAATTGACTTAGTAACCTCCTTCTCGTGCATGAGGTAGGTAGGTAGCGCAGTTCATAAAAAGAACACATAGTCGAGATATTTCATCTGTAGAACAGCTGTTTTGACGACTTTCACAATTATTCACACAAAGAAAAAGTACTTTGAAAACAATTATACATACACATATACAGAAGTCTGATCGTAGTTTCAAATATGAGCAAGGAAAGTTGTGTGAGTGTACCACACCAGATTTTTCATTTTTGCAGTGGAATGCCTTGATCAGTTACGACTGAGTGAAAAATACCGGGCGTTACCTCTCCAAGATCAACAATAGCCTAGCTACTGTAAATTAAAATTGAAAATGCTTCACATAAAATGAAAACAATATCGTTCTCCCATGACTATAAAGACACTTCCAAGACACTAGCGAGCTTTTCTATATTTCTCTCTGTTTCCTTTGCTTCTACACGCTTCCCATTATAAGTTTGAAAATAATTGTCTTCTTCATTCTTAGTCCAGTCAACGAAAGATTATAGAGGGAAAAGTTCGGAACACAGTTTTTGACCCCGCAGCTCTTTTAAGGACAGAAAGGGAGTGAACATATCAAAAGTCCTCACTCCTCCCCCTGTGCTAAGGGGGTGAGGTGGTTTGAAAGTACCATATTTTGGGTTTTGCATATATCTCGAATAATATGCGTATTTAGGAAAATTTTGACGAATAAAAAATTAAAGCTTACAAATTAGCTTACAAGTTTCATCTGTAACATTTTTCCATTATCTCTCATAGTTTTATAGGTATGAGCACTCGAAGGTGTCACATATTGAAGATAACCCCGTCCGGTTCCGATTTTTCATCTTTTTGGCTCTGACTTTTTAACGATTGATTGAAAAAATCCATGCTAATCATGAGCTCATAGAGCATCATATTCTCTTCAATTTCATGTATTATTTCATTATTCTACGCATCTTTCTACGATTGTTGCAGCCGTTATAGTGTTGGGTGTAATATCTTCCGTTTAACAGCAATAGATCAATTGCCAGGGTAATTTAGAGGGATTGTTTGGAGCACAATGTTTGACTTCGCAGCTTTGTTTGGACTACTTAGCAGGTAAACATATCAAAAGTCCTCATCCCTACCCCTTGTGCTTAAGGGACGAGGGTGTTTTAAAAGTTTCGTTTTTTCATTTCTGGCTTACACGCATATATCGTGGAAACAATTCATTTCAGCGACATGAATAACATGACAAAAATAAAGCTAGATAAATTTCCTACAAGTTTTGTTCAGTAAACTTTTGTGATATCTCCTCTACTTTTCGGGATATTCACTTTTAAAAGTATAAAATCTTTGAAAAGACAGTTTTTCTTCCACATATACAGAAGTCTGATCGTAGTTTCAAATATGAGCAAGGAAAGTTGTGTGAGTGTACCACACCAGATTTTTTATTTTTGCAGTGGAATGCCTTGATCAGTTACGACTGAGTGAAAAATACCGGGCGTTACCTCTCCAAGATCAACAATAGCCTAGCTACTGTAAATTAAAATTGAAAATGCTTCACATAAAATGAAAACAATATCGTTCTCCCATGACTATAAAGACACTTCCAAGACACTAGCGAGCTTTTCTATATTTCTCTCTGTTTCCTTTGCTTCTACACGCTTCCCATTATAAGTTTGAAAATAATTGTCTTCTTCATTCTTAGTCCAGTCAACGAAAGATTATAGAGGGAAAAGTTCGGAACACAGTTTTTGACCCCGCGGCTCTTTTAAGGACAGAAAGGGAGTGAACATATCAAAAGTCCTCACTCCACCCCCTGTGCTAAGGGGGTGAGGTGGTTTGAAAGTACCATATATTGGGTTTTGCATGTATCTCGAATAATATGCGTATTTAGGAAAATTTTGACGAATAAAAAATTAAAGCTTACAAATTAGCTTACAAGTTTCATCTGTAACATTTTTCCATTATCTCTCATAGTTTTATAGGTATGAGCACTCGAAGATGTCACATATTGAAGAAAACCCCGTCCGGCTCCGATTTTTCATCTTTTTGGCTCTGACTTTTTAACGATTGATTGAAAAAATCCATGCTAATCATGAGCTCATAGAGCATCATATTCTCTTCAATTTCATGTATTATTTCATTATTCTACGCATCTTTCTACGATTGTTGCAGCCGTTATAGTGTTGGGTGTAATATATTCAGTTTAACAGCAATAGATCAATTGCCAGGGTAATTTAGAGGGATTGTTTGGAGCACAATGTTTGACTTCGTAGCTTTGTTTGGACTACTTAGCAGGTAAACATATCAAAAGTCCTCATCCCTACCCCTTGTGCTTAAAGGACGAGGGTGTTTTAAAAGTTTCGTTTTTTCATTTCTGGCTTACACGCATATATCGTGGAAACAATTCATTTCAGCGACATGAATAACATGACAAAAATAAAGCTAGATAAATTTCCTACAAGTTTTGTTCAGTAAACTTTTGTGATATCTCCTCTACTTTTCGGGATATTCACTTTTAAAAGTATAACATCTTTGAAAAGACAGTTTTTCTTCCAACTTTTTGCATTTTCAAAGCTTATTACTCAACAACAATGCATATAAAAAATAAGTACTGAATGTTGGTTTGTAGAGGGTTCAATTATTCTCTTCAATTTGATGCATTATTTCAAAATTTTATGTTTCTCATCAATTGTTATAGCAGCTTTAGTGTTGAGTGTGAAATTCTCAATACAGCAACAACAGATCATTTAACAATGTAACAATGTAACCTTGTGGAGTTACAATTCCGCTTGCGCGGCGGCAATTTGGCCGCCCTTGATTTTTTTAGGTCTATTCATTCTCAAAGTGTATAAGATATTTCCCATGTCACTGATTACAAGAACTACCCTATTATATAAGTTATTAAAGGGATATAATACGATTTTGATAAATCATATAGCTTTTAATGACCTATAATATTTATGTAGCCTTCGTGAAGTTTTAAGGCTGGTATTAGAATGACTTGTTATTGAATATCTATAATCATTTTATATGCAATTTATATAATTATTGACATATGACCATAGTTGATCTATTATGGTATTAGTACATTTTTATATTGTAATATATAAATGTAATTATTTAACTGTAATATTTTTGCAGTGTGATATTTTTGATCAAGGGCATTTGATAATTCATTTATGTAATAGAATCAGTGTAAGATCGGCCGTACTAGTCAATGAAAAAAAATTGTTCGTTGAAATATCAGGGATTGGTTGAAATGAAATATTCAAGTTATTTCTCACAAATTTTGATAAATATCTATTTGATGAGTAGAAGTTTACAATCCACTAGCAATTAGAAGTAGTATCTAATCCACTTCTATGTTTTCTTGCAGTTAGGCTATTGCTATTTTACAAGCAATAGGAGATAAATACAAAAATAAAAAATAAATACATTACAAATTGGTTTGAGATGAAAATGATGAATTGTAATGTGAATAAAAATGATAAATTTGAAGAGGTATTTCCAGAAAAAATCTAGGTGGAGATCCCAACACAATCGCTCGCTCGGGCGGTAATTTGGCCGCTCACCGGTAGTCACACGCTAAAAATCACTCCTATGCTCAAGCAAGTCACCAACTGAGCTGGGCTGAAGAAGTTAGGGAAGATAGTGGGGGAGGATTACATGGCACTCTCACCACTCACTAATTGCCAGATTAGGAAATATAACAGAAATTCTAAAAAAATTGGCCAATTTGCCGCCCGCGCGAGCGGATGAAGGTTAAGACTAGTTAGGAGCTGAACATATTGAAAAACCTCATCCCTAACCACTGTGGGGTAAGGTGGAATACCAACAAGTTGACACTTGTTGCTGCATGAGAATTTCACACTCAACACTAAAGCTGCTATACCAATTGATGGAAAGCATAAAATGGTGAAATAACATCAATTTGAAAAGAATTGAATTCTCTACATCTCAATTATTTTTATGATAGGTAAACCATTATTTACGTGATATATTTTCCTCGAGTTAAAAATGTGTAGGTATACTTTCTTCTTGCAAAAGAGGCTTTTCTTATAATACCCAACAAAAACGAATATTTTCTCATTAAAATTATTCGTACACTCATGCATTATCCACACATTCCATTTCTTTCAAAACAATATTCTTTTATTCATCGTAATATTATCTTTCAAATCTGGGTATCTGATTATCCTGTAAATTGTGGGTAATTTCATCAGACAAATACATAGATAACTAAAAACAAATTCTACAAAAACTCACTAAGAAGTTGATTTCTAAAAAAAAGTTTGAATTAACTAAAATTCAACACTTGGTTAGTAAACTGAACTTGGAAAGTTGCATACTGGGGTGTACCACAACCCTGAGCAGACAGTTTTGTTTGCTGACTGAGAAGTAGCATAGGCCTACAGACAGTTAGAATAATGCAAATTGAATTTACATTGGCATGAAATATTCAAACAAATTGTTTTTGAAGGTGGGAAAACTCAAATAAAAATGGTTGAGATTGTCAAGAATTGGAAAAACTCTTTCAACTCTATTGAAATCCTATTACCATAAAAATCTATTCCTGATATAACTCATCCAAGTTGTAAACTCCAGCTAGTCACCTAAACAGGTGACCATCTACACACCTTTGTAATTTATTTACTAGCTATTTTTTGTAATTAAAAAATTCCAAGTTTATAGAACACATTCTGTAAGAAGAATCAAGATTCCTCTTAATATTCAACTTTAGAAGGTTAAACTTGAACTCTAAAAAGCTTTAGCTCTTTAAAAAACATCCGCTTCCTAATAAACACTATACATGATTTCAGTTTCCCAAAATGAATCCATTCAAGGATATGTTTATTTGGAAAGCTACTTACAAAAACTGCAGAGGAGGATGGAGCTTGGATATGCTGCAACAAACAGCTCCGGCAGGTGTCTGAATAGAACTTTTCGAATCCCAGATACACTGAATAATTTGGTTGTCATGGTGAAATTGATTGGTCTGCGTGCTCACGTGACTTGACGTCATGATTTTGCACGAATGGTGATGAAGAAGGAGCAGCGGGTGATCTCAGATTCAAGCTGTTTATTCAGTACCTATATGATATAATATTCTATGGTCTGATCATCTCTGATCACGAACCGTCTCTTAACCACGCATCAGCGTAGAGCTCATGTGGGCTGTGGACACCATCCTCAGCAAAAACAAAAATCTTATGTAATTGAAAAATTAAATAAGCAATAGTGATTGAATTCGAGCAGTCAATATGTACTTTTTGGACAGAGACTTCAAAGAATGTACAAATTGACTTATAGATCACGATTTAAATGACATTATAGTAATGCTGAAGATACAGTCTTAGTGCAAGAGAAGAATACTAACTCTCAGTAGGATGATAGTGAAACCAATGAACTTGATGTGATCCCAGGGACACTGGAACTCCCATAAGATTCAACTATTTATGACCTTAAAATGTCTTTTTCATAATAAGAAAACAGAGATATTGTCAATTTAATGTTTTTTCATGTTTCTAGCAGTGATCATGTAGGTTGAAGGATCATAGTAGCCTATTCATCACTATAATTTCATAAGTTTTGAAAATATTGTGCAACGAGAACTTGAGGGTAGATTGAAAATTACCCTAAGAGTGAACCTTTTAATTTTCTGTATCTTTCTATAGTGAGGTCCACGTTATAATGGCAGTGGAGAAAGATAGCAGAACAACGTTGCCGAACCTCTGTCTTGTCAATGCCTTCTATAGATGATAGCTGATTCAGGTTTATTAATGTAATAATATTAACTGTTCATTCTAGTTTAAAATAATCAATTATATTTTATCAAGCAATAAATTTACATAATAAGGATGAAATATTTTGTTATTTAATTATTAATTCTACATTGTTAAAAGAAGATCTGGCAACAGAACAAAGCGAGAAAGAAATACATTACAAATTGGTTTGAGATGAAAATGATGAATTGTAATGTGAATAAAAATGATAAATTTGAAGAGGTATTTCCAGAAAAAATCTAGGTGGAGATCCCAACACAATCGCTCGCTCGGGCGGTAATTTGGCCGCTCACCGGTAGTCACACGCTAAAAATCACTCCTATGCTCAAGCAAGTCACCAACTGAGCTGGGCTGAAGAAGTTAGGGAAGATAGTGGGGGAGGATTACATGGCACTCTCACCACTCACTAATTGCCAGATTAGGAAATATAACAGAAATTCTAAAAAAATTGGCCAATTTGCCGCCCGCGCGAGCGGATGAAGGTTAAGACTAGTTAGGAGCTGAACATATTGAAAAACCTCATCCCTAACCACTGTGGGGTAAGGTGGAATACCAACAAGTTGACACTTGTTGCTGCATGAGAATTTCACACTCAACACTAAAGCTGCTATACCAATTGATGGAAAGCATAAAATGGTGAAATAACATCAATTTGAAAAGAATTGAATTCTCTACATCTCAATTATTTTTATGATAGGTAAACCATTATTTACGTGATATATTTTCCTCGAGTTAAAAATGTGTAGGTATACTTTCTTCTTGCAAAAGAGGCTTTTCTTATAATACCCAACAAAAACGAATATTTTCTCATTAAAATTATTCGTACACTCATGCATTATCCACACATTCCATTTCTTTCAAAACAATATTCTTTTATTCATCGTAATATTATCTTTCAAATCTGGGTATCTGATTATCCTGTAAATTGTGGGTAATTTCATCAGACAAATACATAGATAACTAAAAACAAATTCTACAAAAACTCACTAAGAAGTTGATTTCTAAAAAAAAGTTTGAATTAACTAAAATTCAACACTTGGTTAGTAAACTGAACTTGGAAAGTTGCATACTGGGGTGTACCACAACCCTGAGCAGACAGTTTTGTTTGCTGACTGAGAAGTAGCATAGGCCTACAGACAGTTAGAATAATGCAAATTGAATTTACATTGGCATGAAATATTCAAACAAATTGTTTTTGAAGGTGGGAAAACTCAAATAAAAATGGTTGAGATTGTCAAGAATTGGAAAAACTCTTTCAACTCTATTGAAATATTAGTATAAAAATCTATTCCTGATAGAACTCATCCAAGTTATAAACTCCAGCTAGTCACCTAAACAGGTGACCATCTACACACCTTTGTAATTTATTTACTAGCTATTTTTTGTAATTAAAAAATTCCAAGTTTATAGAACACATTCTGTAAGAAGAATCAAGATTCCTCTTAATATTCAACTTTAGAAGGTTAAACTTGAACTCTAAAAAGCTTTAGCTCTTTAAAAAACATCCGCTTCCTAATAAACACTATACATGATTTCAGTTTCCCAAAATGAATCCATTCAAGGATATGTTTATTTGGAAAGCTACTTACAAAAACTGCAGAGGAGGATGGAGCTTGGATATGCTGCAACAAACAGCTCCGGCAGGTGTCTGAATAGAACTTTTCGAATCCCAGATACACTGAATAATTTGGTTGTCATGGTGAAATTGATTGGTCTGCGTGCTCACGTGACTTGACGTCATGATTTTGCACGAATGGTGATGAAGAAGGAGCAGCGGGTGATCTCAGATTCAAGCTGTTTATTCAGTACCTATATGATATAATATTTTATGGTCTGATCATCTCTGATCACTCACCGTCTCTTAACCACGCATCAGCGTAGAGCTCATGTGGGCTGTGGCCACCATCCTCAGCAAAAACAAAAATCTTATGTAATTGAAAAATTAAATAAGCAATAGTGATTGAATTCGAGCAGTCAATATGTACTTTTTGGACAGAGACTTCAAAGAATGTACAAATTGACTTATAGATCACGATTTAAATGACATTATAGTAATGCTGAAGATACAGTCTTAGTGCAAGAGAAGAATACTAACTCTCAGTAGGATGATAGTGAAACCAATGAACTTGATGTGATCCCAGGGACACTGGAACTCCCATAAGATTCAACTATTTATGACCTTAAAATGTCTTTTTCATAATAAGAAAACAGAGATATTGTCAATTTAATGTTTTTTTTCATGTTTCTAGCAGTGATCATGTGGGTTGAAGGATCATAGTAGCCTATTCATCACTATAATTTCATAAGTTTTGAAAATATTGTGCAACGAGAACTTGAGGGTAGATTGAAAATTACCCTAAGAGTGAACCTTTTAATTTTCTGTATCTTTCTATAGTGAGGTCCACGTTATAATGGCAGTGGAGAAAGATAGCAGAACAACGTTGCCGAACCTCTGTCTTGTCAATGCCTTCTATAGATGATAGCTGATTCAGGTTTATTAATGTAATAATATTAACTGTTCATTCTAGTTTAAAATAATCAATTATATTTTATCAAGCAATAAATTTACATAATAAGGATGAAATATTTTGTTATTTAATTATTAATTCTACATTGTTAAAAGAAGATCTGGCAACAGAACAAAGCGAGAAAGAAATAGCGCTATCTGCTTTGTTGAATGATAGACAAGGATAGCAATACCATTGCTAATCAAACACTGCCATTATAACGTGGACCTCACTATAGTAATGTTGCATCTAAGATCTGTCATAGTATATTCACTTTATGTAAAATGATGGAAATAGTGGGTCCCTAGGACCGACCAGGCTCACAACTAAAGTTCAAGTCCGGATTACCTGGAGCAGACCACATCTAGATTATCGAAATTACCCTAAAAAGGCTAGCACGCACTGTTTCAGAAAAAACTATTCAGAATTGTATATTTTTCATCATAAGCAGGTACAGTTTCCAAAACAGATAAGCAATAGGCTATGAATTGAATTTTTTTTCTAACAATCTATCGTATTTTATTTATATGAACATAATGTTTCTTAGGTGAGTTCTACTGTGTGAAATAGACATACATATATAGAACAATACCTATTCGAGCTTAAAAAGATTAATGGGTATAGAGTTGGATCCCACAAGATGACAAATTATCAGTAGATTAAATGAATAATAAAGAATGTAATTAGATTATATACTCTCTGGATAGAGTGGTTCCTGGATCGTCTTTCTGCAGCTAAGTTATTAATTTGTTTTATACAATTAGCTTACTAAGATGAAAATCTTAGAGCAGAGACAGTCGGTACAAAATATTATTTTTAAACCAGAGACGAATCCGGATTATCAACGTTCGGAATTCCGGAAGCCGGATTATTTATTATTCCATTTGTTCAAAATTACTCATTAAAATGGTGTTGGAAGAGGAAAAACAGGCAAATATTACTCTCCCAAATTAAGATTGATATCAGTTTATCAGATTATTATCGATTCTTTACTATTAATTAGATGCATTTTCGCAATTAGTTGAAGCTAGAGGAAAAAATGGTTGTCTGGTCGACTTCATCTTTATGTAACATATTATTCACGTATTGGTCAATATGTAATACAATTGCGTATTAGCCAAAACTTATTACAGTATTTTCTTATTCGATAAAGTAATATGTATTATTTATGTATTTTTTATTCACTTCAAAAATAGAATAGAATAGAATGGCTGCCTTTATTTTTACCTAGGAGGGCGGAGTTAGGGCGCAGCCGGCCCTCTCTTACACTCAACCCTCCAATACAACGCTGAATAATTGCTAAATTAAACAAATCAAATTAAGAAAAAAATATATATATACAATATATACAAACAAGGTGAATAAACATTATTGAAATACAAAAAATAATCAATGGAAAAAAAATAATAAAAAACCTAAATTATAATTAAGATATGAATAGAAATTAAAGAATAAAAACTGAAAAATAATACAATGTTACAAAAGAAGAAGTAGAAGTAGAAAAAGAAGAAGAAGAAGAAGAAGAAGAAGAAGAGGAAGAAAGAGAAATAATAAATATTTGATTGTTTTGAGAAAAAGAAAGAGAAACTGGCCAATGAACCATGATCTAGGTCCAGCCACCCACACCACCCCTGATCCACCTGAAAACAGCCGCGCCAAACCGACGAGGTTCCTCAATTCGCCTCAGCTCAACAGGCAATGTGTTCCACAATCCACAAGCCGTCACAAGAAAGGACTTGTTGAACATGACTGTCCTATGAATTGGGACAGCCAGCAGATGGGGACCATGTCGGGTACCACCCCGACCAATGTCACTCAAGAAGTGGAAGTCTTCAGCTAAGTACTTGGGTGTCTGAGTTTTCAACACTTTATGCAGAAGGAGAACAGCATGGAATGACCTACATTCATGTAGCTTCATGAGTCCAAGTCGGTCAAAGTATTCAGTCACATGGTCGTCCCGTCTGAGGTTGAAGATGAAGCGGACACAGTAGTTATGCGCACGCTGCATCCTCTGAAGCAGTTGAACAGTCATGTCAGTAGTTACAATGTCGCAATAGTTGAAAACCGGGAAAATCAAGGTCTTCACCAACATAACCTTTGTTGAAAAAGGAATAATGTCAGAAATCTTCTTCAACGTCTTGATCCCAGCAATCACCCTATTACATGTCAAAGTCACAAGGTTTGTCCAGTCCAAGGTCCTAGTCATAGTGAGTCCCAAGTTTTTCACGTCTGAGCTGTACTCCAATTGAACGCCATTGATTGTAATATATGGTCCATCTTACAAGTCAAGTGTGTTCAGTAGTCTCGAATAACCAACCACAATTGCCTTTGACTTTGTCTCGTTCACCTTTAGCCCATTATTACTAGCCCAATCAAGTAAACATACTAATTTGTCATTGATTTCCTCTACTGTCTTGTTGAAATCCTTTTTACTACAGTGTTTATAGATTTGCAGGTCATCTGCATATAGATGATATTTGGTGGTTAGTAGAGAACTAGTCACGTCGTTTATGTATATGCTGAACAGCAAATCCAATTCCAAACCAGATTTGATAGTATCAAGCTGGTTGATACCATTCCTAAACCTGCTGTTACCGCTAATGAACTACCAATTAATAATTTTGTGAAACCTCAGTTGCAGATACCTACATTTTCAGGCGAACCTCATGAATGGAATGTTTTCAAAAATGTTTTTGATGCTGCTGTTCACACCAGTAAAGACTATTCCAGTGAGGCCAAATACCATCTTCTAACTTCATATTTAAGTGGTGACGCTTTGACCTTGGTTCAAAATTACGCCAACACCGCTGAATGCTACAAAGCTGCCTATGACAGCTTGCACAAACGATACAACAATATCCGGTATCAAGCATATAGTTTATATAATAAATTCGATACCTTTGTTCCTTCTACTACTCTGGCTGAAACTTTGAAAAAATTTTCTATCGAGCTCAACTCAGCCAAACGATCGCTATTTAACATGAACCTGAACCAAGCTGATTTTTTGATTACCATGATGTGCATTCGCAAATTACCGCTTTCTGTCCGCACCAAATTTGAAGAATCCGTACCAGATGATCAAGTTCCAACCTTTGACCATTTATTGAATTTTGTGGCTAGTCAAGAAAAATCTCTGGAAGTGACCGCACTAACCCGTAAATATGAACAAGTAATCAGCGCCAGCATTGAATATGTAGATCCCGTTTCTGTTAAAGCTGAACCTAGCACAAGTAATTATCAACAGAGAAAGCAGCCCTTCTCTTCAACTAAAACTGGATATCCAATCAGTGGTGGCATTTGTGTTCTTTGTTCAGAAGGACATCAATTGTATAGATGCGACATTTTCAAAAGAGAATCAGTATCCAAACGCAATCAAATTGTGAAGCAACACAAAAGGTGCTTTGTTTGCCTAGGGTCTCACCTGAAAGCAAATTGCCACTCAACGATTTGCTGCAAGAACTGCCGCTCTAATCACCATCATACGCTACTGTGCAATAACGCTAACAATCTTCAATCATTACTTTTTAAAGAACAACGCTCTGAACATTGGTTTGCTGAGCCACACCAAGCACCAAATCAATATGGACGCCCGCATACCGGTACTAGCCGAAACACTGCGCACCATGCGCCTCCTCCTGGTTTCAGCCCGCTACCTGTGCCAACTTTTGCCGCTGCCCCACCGCAACCGCCAGTAAGCTCTTATCATGCACCTTCTAGCAGTGCACCAAACCTGGCTATCAGCTCTAATAACAGCCCCACTGTTAACTGCCCCACAGTCAACAGTTGTGCATCTCCGCCCGTAAGTTCAAGCCCTGCCTCCAGTGCACAATATGTAAGAAACAGTTCTTTATCTTCTATACCACATACTTTTAGTGGCTGCACTCAGGTGAAGGCCGTACATGCTTCTGCTTTACTTGGAACCGCTGTCGTTACAGTCCTGAACCAATACAATCAACCCTTCTTGTTGCGAGCTGTGTTGGACTCTGGTTCCATGCGCTCCATTATCACCACCCGAGCCGCCACCGCAATGGGTTTAGTTGTTGTGCCCGCTCAAATCCAACTGAATGGAATCTCTGAAAAAAGGACATCTGTCAAAGGCATTGTGCAGTTAAGAATATTGTCAGAACCTCAATTTGATATTGCTCTTTCTACCGAAGCTCTTGTATTAGATCAAATTGCTGGCAATCTTCCTGTCTTTCCGCTTCACCCCGCACTAAAGAATTCGTTTGCGCATCTGAACCTCGCTGATCCTAATTTTGATGAGCCTGCTGAAATCGACCTACTGATTGGTGCCGATTTATACTCCAACATCTTTATATCCGCAGAAAATTCCATTATTCCTGGTAACCCTGCCGCCTTTGCCACAATCTTTGGTTACGTTTTAAGTGGTAGATTGAATATTGAGGACTCGCCCGCACCGCTCAACGAAATGCAGCTCATTTGCACTATGTTTGCACAGGAAGCACAGCTCAACACCATCATGAACAAATTTTGGGAAACCGAAGAGGCCATCCCCGTTCGAAAAGAGTCATCACCCGAAGACGAGTTGTGTGAGAAACTGTACCAATCCACTACTTATCGCACCTCTGAAGGAAGGTATGTTGTGGCACTGCCTTTCAAACCTGGCGCTCCCGCTCTGTGCAATAACCGCAGCAAGGCATACCGCAATCAGTTAGGACTACTGAAAAAACTGAGTCAATCTGATGAACTTGAAACCAAATACTCTGACTTCATGCATGAGTATCGTGACTTAGGTCACTTGAAAATCGCTGATTCCGCTGTAGATTACATCATCCCACATCACGCAATATTCAAGAAAAACGACAACACTCAAAAAATTCGAGTTGTTTTCAATGCATCTAGCAAAGACGCCAATGGGCTCTCACTTAACGATGTGTTGCTGCCTGGAGCTAAACTTCAAACAAACATAGTCCAAGTGTTAACCCGCTTTCGTTCATACCGCTTTGTCATCCTTGCAGACTGCAAACAAATGTACAGACAAATCCTGCTGAGACCTGAAGACCGCCAGCATCAACATATATTTTGGAAACCCACCCACCAAGAAAAAATTCAAGAATTTGAACTGTTAACAGTGACTTATGGAGTATCTTCTAGCACGTATCTTGCTCAGCATACTCTGCAACAATTAGTGGAGGACGAAGGTGAAGCTTTCCCACTTGCCAGTCAAGTACTGAAGTCGCAAACGTATGTCGACGACATACTTGGCGGAAGCAATGACCTGAATACCGCACATTCACTTATCAAAGAACTCAATGAGTTATTGTCACTCGCCTCCTTTGAATTGAGGAAATGGAATTCCAACACACCTGAGTTGATTGAGCATATGTCGCCCGAATATTTGAGCAATCAGGAATGCCTGTTTGATGATACTGCAACCGCCAAAGTCCTTGGTATTGTGTATAGTCCGCTTGCCGATGATTTCCGATATTTCATCTCTGCCTTTTCTGAAAAAAGCACGAAAAGAACAATACTCGCCTTCATTGCACAAATTTATGACCCACTGGGATGGCTATCACCGCTTATTCTACTGTTTAAGTTATTCATGCGCACTCTGTGGTCTGAACGCCTTGGATGGGATGATGAAATTCCTGCACCACTATTAACTCATTGGAAATCCTTGGTTACCGCTATCAACCAATTACACCAGATTCGCATACCAAGACTGTTAGCTTGCTCCCATTCCTCAATTAGACTGTTGGGGTTTGCCGATGCTTCAGAGAAAGGATATGCCGCCTGCTTGTACCTTCATGAAGAAGTTGAAAACCGCTTTATTGATTGTCGTCTTATTGCCGCCAAGAGTCATGTTGCGCCCCTCAAAACCCTAACAATCCCTCGATTGGAATTGAAAGGCTGTCTCTTGTTAGCACAACTTGTATCTGTCATTTTACCAACTCTATCAGAATACAACCTGCTGGAAATTCGTCTCTACACTGATTCCAAAACCGCCTTGGACTGGATCAATACACCTACTTACAAACTGCAGATTTTTGTTGCTAATCGTGTACAACAAATCACTCAATTAGTGAAACCCGAACTATTCAATCATGTGTCCTCGCTTAACAACTGTGCTGATATTGCTTCTCGTGGACTACTGCCAACCGAACTCGTTTCCTGCCATACTTGGTGGCATGCTTCTGCCGCATTTCAATGCCTCGCTGTTGATTTTCCTGTGTCTAATCACATTGTCAGTGAAACAATACCTGAGATGAAGTCAAATCCGCTGTATATTCTTGCAATTACCCAAGATGAACCGTTAGCAAACCCGCTATACGCCGCTTGTGAACGTGTATCCAAATTTGGAAAATTATGCCGAATTTTTGTGTATATACTACGCTTCATTAACAGAATCAAGATCGCCCACCGTGACTATAGTAACAAATTAATTCAAAAATTTTGTGATTGTGAACCGCATCCTGTTACTATTGATGTTGTTGCCTCTGAAACGGAGATTGCTAGAAAGCTCATTATACAAGTCGTGCAAAAGGTCAAATTTCAGAAGGAAATAAATGAGTTAAACTCGGGAAAATGCCCCAAACATTTATTGACTCTGCAGCCTTATATTGATCATGAGAATTTGATCCGCCTATCTGGTCATCTGGAGAATGCGCCCATTTCCAGTGAAACTAAAAATCCGTTATTGTTACCAAAAAATGAACATGTTTCTACTCTCATTATTAGACAATCATGAGCTGTCATGCTGGTCCCCGCACCACCCAATCTGCAGTATGCCAACAATATTGGATATTATCAGCTCGTAATCAGGTACGTCGTGTCATACACCAATGCATCATCTGCAACCGATTTCGCCGCTCAAATTTGCAACAACGCATGGCCCCGCTACCAGCCAAATGGGTCACCATCAACAAACCATTCAATGTGACTGGCTTGGACTTTGCTGGACCTTTTATTTGCAAGACATCTCTGCTAAAATGTGCGCAAACTACAAAAGGATATTTGTGCATATTTGTGTGTTTTGCCACAAAAGCCACTCATCTCGAATTTCTGTCTTCTATGTCGGTCAACCACTTTATCGCCACACTACAACGATTCATTGCCCGACGAGGTACGCCTCATACGCTATGCTCTGACAATGCCAAAACTTTTGTATCCGCCGCTAGAAAAATGCATGAATTGGCCAAGCTTTTGGAATCACTATCCTCTGATGTCACTTGTTTTCTGTCCAACCATGGCATAAATTGGAAATTCATCCCTCCTTGCACACCCCACCATGGAGGCCTGTGGGAAGCTGCCGTCAAATCCGCTAAAACGCTGTTGAATCGCTGTATTGGAGACAAGGCTCTCACATATGAAGAATTTGACACAATATTCACCCACATAGAAAGCATTTTGAACAGCCAACCGCTAACTGAACTGTCTTCACAGCCCGCAGAAGCCACTTCTGTTCTAACACCTGGCCATTTCCTAGTAGGTGGACCCCTGACCGCACCACCGCAACCGATAGAGACTAAAGAAATACTATCAACTCGCCGTTGGAGACATTGCAACCAAATGATGCAATTCTTCTGGAGCCAATGGTCAAAAGAATATCTATGCACACTAATGAACCGCACAAAATGGGAGGTTACTGAAAGAAACTTACAGATTGACGATTTGGTTGTAGTCAAATCAATCAACACCTCGCCGCTAAGCTGGCTGCTAGGCAGAATTGTAGCGCTGCACCCTGGCAAAGATGGACTTGTCAGAATAGCGACAATCAAATGCGCCTCTGGTAATATTGTCAGAGACCTAAGTAAAATTCACCACCTCATTTAGAACAATCTAACAATGTTATAGTAAATAGTTTGGTTTTACCCGCATAACCTGTGACTGTCCGCATCGCTTCATTATCGCCGCCTTGTGTTATCCACTCTGCCGCAACATCCTGATGACCGCACCGCTGTTTGCTGCTTTGCTCCACTTAGCCGTTTTGATGACCGCACCTCTGTTGATGCTCAGCTCCACTTCTATGACCGCACCGCAGTTCATGACTATGCGCGTTCCACAGCTTGTGCTGTGCCGCCCCGCTTGTCTTCACATCACGCTCCCGTGTTCACACCACATCGCTCTGGACTTCTCCGCTCACTGTATTCAAGACCGCAGACCCATCGCCATCTAGTTATTGCCAACCGCCCTGCCGCAATGTACAGTGTTTGTTGCTGCTTCACCCGATTTAAAAACTGTTCATTTTTGGGGGGGAGTATGTATGGGCCAAGCCATTTGAATCGACCGCGCTCACCCACGGCCATCTAGCGTGCCACTGCCATCAGCCGCTCTAAGATCACTTAGTTCAATATGTAGATAGCACTGTTCTCCCTCTGGTTACCCCCGCCTTTTTTGCTTCCCAGTTCACTTCCGACTTGTAACTGCTTGAGGAAGCTAGGTGCCCTGACGCTTCACGGTTGTTTCTCCTTTTAAAGAATTTAATAAATGTATTACCGCTTCGCTTGTTTGAATTTAAACTACTACCGCGACTAGTTAGGAAAAGTTATTGTTTGAGCACTCCGCTAAATATCTAGAGTTGGATCTTCTTTGTGTAATCTCTTCGCCACAACATGGGCCCATGTATTTACCATCGCCAGAGCAAGTGAATCCTGATTATCTGACCATGCTACTGCCTACCAGAACGAGGAGACCGCTCTTACAGTCCACTGTGAACCCACCATAACCAAATGAGACGCCTTTAAAGGTAACAATTTTATTTTCTGAGCTACTAAGTAACGTGTTTAGAAGTCCACCTCATTGGCTCTAACAGTGAGTAGTGATGTTAGTGAGTGTAGCGAGTTCTACTGTTCTCCAAACTACCTACTAGTAATTATAACATAATATACAATATTATTTTTGTAGTTAAATCATCAACACATCCCTGATAAATTAAACAAAGAAAGATAACTTGCTAATTGGAAGATACCATTGCATTATTCGTCCCTGGTTACATGGAATCAGTGACTGTTATATCGTAATTATATGTTTTTTTTCTATCATAATAATGATCATATGAAGCACAAAACTAGAAAATGGTTTTTCTTAGCATCAGGCCTCAGGCTACTTGGCTTAGTTTGATAAGCTAGTCAGTAGCACTGATCTGTTTTTTGTTTAGTCTATGCCAGTAGCCACTGTTCTCTGTTGAATTTCCATTCCATTGCTTGGTTCTCGCCCTTATCTCTCACTCAGAGCCGGTTAAATTTTAATCATGATTAATTCCACAAGAACCAAACAGAGAAGCCGTCTTTTCAAAAAAAACTTCTATCGTGGAATTAATCACGGTTAAAATTCAAGTACAAAATTCTAAGTTCATAGTACAAATTAATACTCATTGGTGAGTATATTTCGAAATGATCCCAATTAATTGAATAAAAGGTTATTTATTCGATTGTTGAATTAGAAAAAATGATAAACGCTTTCTAGGATAAACATTATTGCTTCCAAAACATATCAAATTCCAATTAACAATAATGCAAAAATAATTATTTTGAAAATAGCTGCACCATAAAAATATTATTACTTCTGAAGTATTATGATTCAAGCACGATATCCCAGTTCCTTTATCACTATCAAATTCATGTCAACACAGTATCTTTCTGAACCCCACAAACACAAACGAAATAATTACAATTATAAATCAGTTGAAAAACAAATCTACACCAGGACCAGATAACTTCACAGGGCCTTTCATAAAAAGAATCTCTCACTACATAACTGGACCCTTAGAACATATATTCAACAAATGTTTGAATGAAGGATATTTCCCCAAAAAATTCAGAGAAGCATCATTCAGAATCATCCCAATACCTAAATCCGGAGATTTGAATAAACCAGAAAATTATAGACCTATAAGCCTAATAAGCAACCTTTCAAAAATATTGAAAAAAAAAATAAAAAACAGAATTATGTGTTTTTTTGGAAAAAGAGAATATAATAAATGAAAAGCAATTTGGTTTTCAAAAAAATGAGTCTACTAAAGATGCATTCATCCACCTGAACAAAATAATTTTTGACAATTTTAATAGCAATAGAAAAACTCTTGCAGTATTCATGGATCTATCAAAGGCTTTTGATACCATACCTCACAATATATTATTAAACAAATTAGACAGATCTGGAATTAGAGGCATAGCAAATAATTTATTTTCTTCGTACCATACCTAACTGAACGGAAACAATACCTAAATCTCCATGGTCAAACTGATATTAAATATACATCAGGGTTTGGCTTGCCCCAAGGTTCTGTGTTATCACCAATTCTTTTTCTGTTGTATGTGAATGACCTACTCGAACTAAACCTCCAAGATTGCACCACCCTGTCTTTTGCAGATGACACTGTATTGATCTTCAGTGGCAAAAGCTGGGAAGAAACCTTCAATATGGCAAATAGAAACTTAATAATAGTAAAAAATGGCTGCAAGATCATATCTTGACTTTAAATGCTGACAAAACTAAGTATATCACCTTTTCACCCAATATAACTGGACAACCAGCAACAGATTTAAATCTTACAATAAGGAACAACAAATAATCACAATGAAAACACTACGGATAATGCAGAAGTACATAAAAAATTAGAAAGGGTGCACACCCTTGGTATACTCTTGGATCAACATATAAAATGGAACAAACACATAGACTATTTGTGCTCAAAGTTGAAATACCTCATTTACATTTTTTACAAAATAAATAAAATCAAAAACAAAGACATTATACGAAAAATTTACTTTGCATATGCTCAATCACTATTTCAATACATTATTGAAGTATGGTAAGGTGCATATGATACGCATTTAAAAAAATTATTTATCCTACAAAAACATATTATAAGAGCAGCATTAGGAAGGCCACGACTCTATCCTAGCAGGGAAATCTTGCTTGAATTTAGGGTTCACACAATAAGACAGAATTATATGAAAAATATTATACTCCATATCAATAAATATAAAACTAGTTTTGCTACATACATTTCACCCAATAATACACGTCCTAACAATAGATTTAACACAGAACTCATCAAGCTAACCATATGCAGGCACCAATTTACATATTATTGTAACTACATTATAAATAAGATTCCAAACGATTTTATAGATAAAAAAATCTCACGTAATTTACTTAAAAGTATAGAATATTGGATTGAGCAGAATATATTCTTCAAAATAGTTGTATAAGTATAGTATTGTACCCAACAAGCAGTTACTAGAAACTGTGAACGATGGTTTTTCAGTTTCAGGTTCTTGAACCAGGTATGTAATTGTCCCAAGTATCTTGCAGGAGATTGGTTTTATTGTATTTGTTTTCTCTTTTTGAAAGATTAACTGTCATGATGGCCTCAAGACGTCACAATAATTAATTGGATATCACTTTATCATATAATATGTAGTATTCTTAAGTTTTGTTTTTTTCCAAGCTTTTGCGATTTTTGTAAATTACTGTAATACTTTCTTCAAAATTATAAAATTTGAATTGTATATAAAGTACTTGAAGCAGAATAAGTGAACTGCTACTCACTGGCAACACACAAGATTTCTTATGTTGGCAGTGCCAAATATTACATTGATAGTATTGTTATACCCGAGTTGAAATCAATGTCTATTTGTATTGTATACTCTTGTAATTAATATTGTACAAATATGTATTTGTAATTTTGGCAATAAATTCAATTCAATTCAAATCATTCCGGTTTGTTGCGGACGACTATTTTTCAACCCGTGTGTCTGCAGCCAGTGCAGATGTCGCGACAGTGCATAAGTATTATAGGGAAAGACCGTAGGTCTTTTTTCCATTTTTCGACCAAATTAAACTTATGATGCATGATTTTGGACCGCCTTGACAAGCCGAGAAGAATTAAGTGTAGTATGATGAAATCTGAGCATTGTGTCAAAAGCTATAAGTGTTTAAAATTTTGATCCTTGTGGTGTCCTTAAGCGCACCTCTCCACTAGGAAATACTGAAATGAAGTGGACCTGACGGTTGATTCTCATAGTCTCATGAACTAATTTCATTGTGCGAAATATCAATGTGAGGACAATGTTGTTGGTGATGATGGTTGAAGCTGAAAATTAGGTGTTTTCCACAATACAAGGAGCATTGTTGTCAGGTGTACCTGGAAATCTATATGAGCTAGAGCGATCTACCTGATCTCAGATTGTAGAGCACAAAAATACACCCAGAAGGATTTTGAATTACAGATCTTAATTGTAACAATCGGATGATATTGTTCATCAAAATAGATTTTTTCTTCAAATTTCACTCATTTTTGAAAAATCATAACTCAGTACTCACTCATTGAAGAAAGAGAGTTCCGAATGATCTCATTTTATTCGAAATTTTATAATCTAAAAAAAGGCAAGAGCAACATTTTTTGTCCGATCACGAGATTTGGCAGAAATAGCTAAAACTGGAAAATGAGCCGAAAATACGAGGTTTTTGGGCCATCCTGTATCTAGCACAAGGAAATTTTGCATGAAGAAATTGGTTCTGGAGTTCTCTAATGTACCCAAATAATATATAAAAAAATCAGAACTACAATATATATTGCAAGCACACCCCCTTTTTTATGTCTATATTGACTGGACTACTATGGTACCGGTAGTCATCGTATTTTTACTTTCCTTGCCCTATTACCATAGGTAATGAAAGTATTGCTTTCCATAAAAATTTAAGGTACCCTAATTTCAAGTTTTCTATACGTTTCAAGGTCCCCTGAGTCCAAAAACATGATTTTTGGGTATTGGTCTGTGTGTGTGTGTGTGTGTGTGTGTGTGTGTGTGTGTGTGTGTGTGTGTGTGTGTGTGTGTATGTGTGTGTATGTCTGTGAACACGATAACTCCATTCCTAATTAACCGATCGACTTGAAATTTTAAACTTAAGGTCCCTATACCATGAGGACCCGACAATAAGAAATTCAATAAAATTCAATTCAAGATGGCGGAAAAAATGGCGGATAATGGCTAAAAAACCATATTTTTCACGGTTCTAACGATTCTCTTCAAATTTATACCCTAGATAGCTATTTATTAGCCCTATCAACTGACATGAGTCAAATTTCTGGGAAAATTGCAGGAGCTCCGTAATATTCCTGAGAAGAATGAATTTTGTTAAATTTCTATCACGATTTTCTCAAAAATGACTTGTCCGATTTTTTTCAAATTCATACCCTGTATAGTTATTAAAATTTATCAGCTCTATTAACTGGCATGAATCTCCTCCCTGGGAAACTAACAGGTGGTCCACCCCATCCCTGAGAAATTTATTTTGTAACCTCCTCGTGTGTGAGGTAGGTAGGTAGAGCATTTTATTCAAAAAACACATGTCGATATTTTATTTGTAGAGCAGCTGTTTTGACAATTTTTAAAAAATCCTCAAATTTCATAATTCAAACAAAGGAAAATGTACTCTGAAAATAATAACAATAGTATATTCATATTTTTAATTATTTAGCCGCCAATCGGCTTAATGTTATTCCCCGAAATTATCCTCGTTCAAGAATGAGGCTTATAGATCAATGAGCAAGGAAAGTTGTGTGAGTGTACCACACCAGATTTTTATATTATAAAAACTGACAAAGCAGATGGAAACCAACAGTGAAGAATTTTTTTATAGTGAAGCAAATAAATGTCCACGTCAAATATATAACTTAGTCATAATATCATATAATACTTTAATTTATATAAAAATGCGGTATGTTGTTTCCAGCTTATAAGTTTCAAAAGGTTGGTATATTTCAATTTAGTATCCAGTTTAAGTTCTTGTAGAGTTTTAAATAAACCAAACTATTCTTCCAGTTTGTTTTTCTTTTCTTGATAAAATCAGTTCCCTACAAGTCAGGCTGTGGAACAAGCAGAAGTTGAGAGTGATTAATATTCTCAAAGAACTCGAATTGAGAAATAATGGATTTTATACAAAAACTCTTCAAAGTACCGTCTTAAAACAGTGTAATCTTCTAAGTGCCTAGCTAATATTTGTCATAAACTGCTATTAATATTTATAAAATGAAGACATAGTTAAAGTAATTTCATTGAACATTATATAATTGAAGAAATATGATACATACCTAATAATGAATCTTATTTTCAACCATAAAGACACCATAAGCACCGCATGCCATATAAGTACAGCTGATGGAAGCTTCAAGGGATACATTTTATTCATTATTTTGCTTGATCAGTTTTCAGTTTTGTGCAGGCAAGCACATAATAAAGAGTACAGAATAATGATTGTGAAAAATAGCTGATTCTATGCTGAAACTAGAATACGAAGTTGATATAGTAGCCTAATGGTACATTAGGAATTTTACAAAACGTATTAAATCCAGGAAATAGTCATTTTTGTCAAGAGTAGAATTTTTAAATGCCTGGAAAAGCATTCTATTTTCATTTTATACTCACTGATTCTTTTCAAAATTCAATGCAATTTGTTATATTTCAAAGCTACCAACTACCATCAGACCATTTTACTTCTGGGGTGTCATAATCGTTTTTTGCTTCTCCTGACTCCTGAGAAATTACGTTTTTGGAGATAGTCACTTTTGTAAAGAAACTCTACAATTAGTAGCCTACAAATAAATTCAGGTATCAATGATGAATAACAAACAGTTCCAGTAATAGTTACCGGTTACCTCTAATAGAGATCACAGAAATAATAATATTTCTTTACTTCATATCTCTATACATCCTTCTTAATGGAAAGATGACTTGAGACGCCATCACGCCAATTGCAAAATGATGCAATGCAAACAGAATAGTTCAACAATATTTTTACAAAACTTATTACTTTTCCCACTGTACCCTCAATTTCTAACTTGAAATGAGCACAACTACTACATCAATACCAAGAATAAACAAATATTCCCTGTAGATTATTTACGAGATCTGATAACTCTGCAAAAACCATGATGCTAACACAATCATTGCATACTGTACCTTATTTCACTATGATCTCGTTCTTGCTGCCAAAATTGCTCCATGCAGCTCCTGACCGATTCAACTCGACACATTAATCACAACCGCCGATATTTATTGCAATTTCTAAGGCATTTGTGCACAATATTTTGTGCATAAATTAAATTACAAGTGTACTTCACAACTTAATCAGTGTTCACTTCACATCCTAATAGCGATTAGCGATAGCGAATGAAGAGTGAAGAGTGAAGACTGGCACTGGACCTGGTGCTGGCTGGCGTAGTGCCTTATGGGTAACAAACCACTCTCTGTCGCAGACAGCACCATATCGCGCATGCGTTAGCAACGGGATTTTCCCGTTCCATTCAGTCAGATCTTTGAATGTAACGTTCTTTGTGAAGATGGTTACCGAGCACTGTAGCTGGAGCCAATCGTCATTCTATTTGATGAAGATAATATTATTATCCAATGATGATTTATCATTAAATTCAATATATTATCATTTTATTTGATAAAATAAAGAGTTCATTTGGAAAATATAATTAATAAAATATAACAGTTGTTATTTAACTGATGTTAAAAAACACTATAACTAAGTCAGCATATTGTCATTTTAAAACAAAAACCGAACCCTCAACCTCCTTTTTTACATTTAAAACATCAATAAACATAACTATTTGAAAAACCTCTAATCCCTCCCAGCATATTGCAATTTCAATGCAAAATCCTAACCTACCTTTTAACCTTTGAAATATCAAAAAGCATAATTCTACCTGGACCCTAGCCCTTTCTAGCATATTGCAATTCTAAAGCAAAAACCTAACCTAACCTTATGGAACATTATTGAATATAATCCAGAAAAAACCCAACCACTAACCCCTTCACATTTAATAATTTAGATTTCAAAGCAAAATCTCAACCCCCTAACCTATTCTTTCACATTTGAAACATCAAAAAACATAACTCTAACTGCACCCTAGCCCCTTCTAGCATATTGCAATTTCAAAGCAAAAACCCAACCTATCCTAATAACACATTATTAAATATAACCTAAATAAAGCCTAACCTCTAACCCTTTCACATTTAATACTTTAGATTTATTTGTCATCTTTAGAACAAAACATAAACATGTGGTTCATTTCATGAACATGTTCACAAACATGTGGTTCAAAGCAAAATCCTAATCCCCTAACCTATCCTTTTACCTTTGAAACATCAAAAAACATAACTACCTAGACCCTAGCCCCTTCTAGCATATTGCAATTTTAAAGCAAAAACCTAACCTATCCTAATAAAACATTATTAAATATAACCTGAATAAAAACTAACCCCCAACTCTTTCACATTTGTTGAATGATAGACAAGGATAGCAACACCATTGCAAATCATAAACTACCATTATAACGTGGACCTCACTATAGATACTCAAAGAATACTTTTGAATAACTATGTTATAACTGTGACTGTTGCTGGCCGTTACTCTGTTTCTGAGACAAAGAGAAGCTGCTTATGGGTATCCTCTCCCATTCCCACCACCTTAGACCAGTTATAGAATAGACACGCTGGGAAGTCTAGCCTCTGAAGCCAACATTTACTGCCATATCTCCAAATCGTGACGTCATCATCAGATAGAAAAATTTAGATTGTGTCTATTTCAGGAGGATGTAAATTATTATTCATTAAAATGGTAAACTCCAGCTGTGCTCCCGCTGAAATAGACACAATCTGCTATTGAAAACAATGTAAACAAACTCTACAAAAAAGTTTTCTATCTGATGATGACGTCACGATTTGGAGATATGGCAGTAGATGTTGGCTTCATCGACTTAAGCCTTGTACACACGTCCGTACAGATTCGCGCGAACAATCGTATGTACACAAATGCCTCGGCATTCACTGTACGTCCTTGTGGACGCGTTCCACGTATGCCTCGGCATTCAAAAAGCTATCTGATTTGCAGACGACAAGAAGACATGGTAGATGTAAATTTTCCACAACATGACAACAATGGCGTCATTCCATCATTGAAGATAATTATTACAAAATGCAGCTGTATCATTTTATTTTGATGACTTATATAATAAAATCGAAAATAAAACTTGACAAACGATGTTGGTGGGTTGAACGATTGTAGGTTGAAGTAAGGAAATAAATTGCTACATGACATGATATGAGATTGACAATTATTCAAACTTTATTAGGATGTCAAAACATTATCTTGTTAAGTGGAATCTCTAGGAAGGCTATTCAAAAAGTGTAGTACTAGGTAAATTTAACTGATGAGATGGGGAACGGAGTGAAAAAACATGCTGGCTCACAAACATAGGTCTTCATAGCTCTACTCTCTCTCAATTGATGCGCTCTCTCACACATCAGTCTTCTCTTTCTAGAGAAAGAAGTTCATTACTTCAGTAGCACCACTATCACAATTGACACGCGCACTCTTCAGTCTTCTCTTCCTAGAAAAGTCCATTATTATTATTATTATTATATACTGCATTGTCTACACATTCTGCAGCTGTTCTAACATGACTGATCTGCTTTGAGTAGCCTGGCTATAGATGGTATTCTATTGCTTCAACAGTGTTATCAAAGAACACTTCATTTGACTAATTCTTCTCAATCTACATTTATTAATATATGAGTGCACTATCTATATATATATATATATATATTATATATATATATATATATAAAAAGCGAATGGCACTCACTCACTGACTAACTTACTCACTCACTCGCAGAACTAAAAATCTACCGGACCAAAAACGTTCAAATTTGTAGGTATGTTCAGTTGGCCCTTTAGAGGTGCACTAAGAAATCTTTTGGCGATATTTTAACTCTAAGGGTGGTTTTTAAGGGTTTAAAGTTCGTCTTTTAGCATGTATATTCTTCTCATTCCAATATCTTAAAATCATAATTGAAATGTCCATACCATATGTTTATATTGAACTATAATCTAGAGAGAGTACCTCTTCGAAACAGTTCTGTGGGTAGATGACACAAGCTGATAAGTCATGATTTGTAAACTTTTCAGGAGAGCAATTTGAAAGTTTGGCATAGCTGCAAAAATTATCTATCATATTTTTTCTTACCCATTTTACACTAATATAATCAGCTGATCATTGACTATTTGAATATAAAATATCAAGGAATAAAACATCTATTTAAATTAACTATTGAGGATTTTTGCTAGTGATGTCAGAGATATAATGTTTTGCCATCTGCCAAATGTTTCAAATCACAATGTAACAGTATAGGAATATCTTAAAAATCGATTATTTAGAAATTTGAATATATTTTTTAACAATTAATTGATATTATTTACAAGTATTGATCAAGTTAAACAAACTTGAACTGTTTGCAAAGTTGTATGGGTTATGTGGTTCTCAATATAGGTTATTGATTTTCAGATTTTATAATAGCCTACCAGTACATACACTTATCAAATTTTGCCATCTTTTGATAATTGGATTATAATACAAACCGGTAGAAGAGTGTTGAGATATATGTACTTATCAATATTTGTCAACAAACTTGGGGTTTGGAAGAAAATGCTCTATCAGGCTTGAGCAAGGCCTATATCTCAGCTACTTCTACTCAGCTTCTATATCTCAGCTACTAATCATGGCTACTTCTTCACGTTCCCATGAAGATAAGTAAATATAAATATGATTAATTTTGCCAATTCCATTTTAGATTTATGTTTTTATGTTTCAAAACATTCTAATAGTTGTACAGAGACTATTATACTTGGAGCTTTTGTTGTTGTATACTTTCAACTGTCCCACAAAAGTTAGCGTCCTACATATAGGACAGTAGGCACACGCAATATATTTTGGTTCTCAAATCCCTCAGCTGATAATTCACAGGTGTTTGTGTTTGTATTGTAAAGAACTATGATTATTGTAACATATTATTGTAATTACATCTAAATACAATATTTTTTTATTTCAGGACCTATTCATTGGATGACATTTTGACACTTTTAGAAGAGGGTGGTGATGTTACTTTGCAACCCGACAATGCAATTGACATCTACATTCAACCTCCTGTCAATGCCAACGATGATGTTACTGATGAAGATTCTGGAGAGGAGGATAATCCTACTGTCAACAACCTTCCAGGAAATCAGCTCTTGGCTCCTGCTGAGCTTGGTCAACTGTTTGAAGAACATGATGAGGTTTGTTCTAGCAGTGAATCGCACGTTGATGTAAGTACTGAAAATGAACCATCCATTTCAGAACTGAATATTCTATCTGACAAAGAGGAATCATCTATTGGCCCTGCCAAGAAAGCTAGATTATCCTCAAAAAAAGAAAAAAATGTAAATAAAATACCTGCTCAAAAGAAAATTAAAAATGAGAAAATATCTTACAATTGGTGTAATAATGATCTGAAACCTGACCAGACTGTCTGGTGCAATAAGCAACAAGTACAAAATAATTTAACTCCAATGGAGCAGTTCTTTGTTTTCTTTGATGACAATGTAATATCATTGTTAGTTAACAAAACCAACCACTATGTGGCTTTATGGAAACGGTTAGGTGACGTTTCAGAAGATGAAATGAAATGTTTTATTGGAGTTCTTCTTTTGAGTGGGTATGTCCAGTTACCTCGAAGAAGGATGTTCTGGGAGACATCCAATGATACCCATAATGATTTGGTATGCAAATCAATATCAAGGGACAGATTTGAATTTATCATGTCAAACATACATGTATGTAACAATGATGATTTGGACAAAAGTGACAAGTATGCTAAAGTTCGGCCTTTATACAATGCTCTAAACAAAAGCTTTCTTAACAATGCACCTCACGAGGAACATCATTCAGTAGATGAGTTGATGGTGCCTTATTTTGGGCGGCACAGCCTAAGGCAGTTCATAAGGAACAAACCAATATGGCATGGCTACAAAATTTGGGTTAGTGCAACACATACAGGTTATGTCATTTGGAAATATCCATATCAAGGAAAGTCTCAGACTATTGATCCTGTTTATGTTCATTTGGGCCTTGGAGCATCTGTTGTTTTGCACTACTGTGACGTGCTACAACAAAATGGTAATTTCCCATACTATCTTTTCTTTGATAACTTTTTTGGTGGATTGCCTCTGCTTCAAGAACTGAATAATAAAAACATATGGGCAACATGCACGATGCGAGAAAATCGGATTCCAAATTGTCCTTTGGAAAAAACGAGATTTGAAGAAAATTGGTAGGGGTGCAGTGGACTACAAAACTGAAAATGACAAAAATATTATCATTGCAGAATGGAATGACAATAGCATTGTTGTGGTAGCTTCCAACACTGATGGTATTCAGCCGATGCAACAAGTGAAACGGTTCTCCCAAAATACAAAAAAACATATATTCATTCCTCATCCAAACATGATAAATAAATACAATCAAAAAATGGGGGGAGTTGACCGATTTGATCAGAATGTAAGTTTGTACCGCATTCAGATCAGGGGTAAGAAATGGTATTTCCCCTTGATAAGTGACTGCATAGATAGTGCAGAGCAAAATGCTTGGCAACTGCACCGTATGTCTGGAGGTAAACTGGACCATTTAGCATTTTGAAGGAGACCTGCAACCTGCTCGAAACATTTGGTAAAGTTCGTTTATCTAAAGCTGGACGGTCATCAAAAATGTCTAAAGCAGACTCAAGGTTTGACCACTTGAACCACTTTGTGATTCCTCAAGAAAAGCAAACCCGATGTGGACTGTGTCATACTAAATGTACCACTAGATGCCAGAAATGTGATGTTGGACTGCACACAAAATGTTTTGTTACTTACCATACTAAACCATGAACAACTATTTGTACCCATGAAAACACTAAGTACTCTTCACTTGTTGGTTTGTGTTCATAAATGTAGTTTTTCTCTCACTGCCATTGTTATCAGTTGATACCTATTTTTTCCCCCATGTTCCTACTGACCTATATATAGGACGCCTGTTTTTTTTAAGGTTTACATATTTGGAAGTTAAAAAACTATGAATATGTGTTGTATGACCTCTAACAAAGAGGGTTACATGAAAATTTTTAAAAAATTCGAAAAAAATTAATTCAGGCATATCTGGTTAGAGATACAACATATTTATTTACTAGCAGGTAACCCATGCTTCACAAGGGTCTTTCTTAAAACTTGACGTAATGAAATCTAGAAGAATTTAAAATAGGCCTATGTACAGTCATTCTATCAGGGCTCAAATAATTTTGAAATTTTAATTAAATAAAACTGGAAGAATATAATTTCTTTATGTAAATAACAACACCTTTATTGAAAGACATATTAACTGCATGCGTTTTCATATTGCCGATACAGCATTGATGAAACTGTAGACATTTATTCAGCATTTGTCTCAAAAATTGTTCTAGCTGGAAAATTAATAATCCATGCCACGAATAGGCCTAAACATTGCATCAGGAAAACGAAGTTTCAAAACTATGTTTTTCAGGTAGAAAGCAATATAGAAACAGATGTACCTTTTTTAATTTCGACCATATGATTTGGTTATTCTTCCCGCTAGGTCGCGCGCTTGTTGGTTCAGCCATCTTGCAGCCATCCCAACCAGCTGTTGGCGTGTATTTTGAATGCGAATTTTTTGTTTTATCTGTATTTTTTCTGATTCTTGAATGAATAAAAATGAGAACTTTGGCTGAGAATATTCAACTTCAATTGGATTATTAATTTTTAAATGAATTGAGGTTGTTATTAATAAAAGCATCACACACACAAACATTTGATGGATTTCAGCCATCATTTTATCCATAATTACCCACTTTTTCTTATTCAATGGTAACTGTAGGAAAAATATTATGTGAAATATGTGCACAAATTTCCTCTGCTGCACTCAAGAAGCCATTCTGTAAACGTTTCTTTTGGTGCAGCAAACTGTCACTCTGCGCACTAGTTGCACAAATAACTATTTCGGGTTAGATGCCCATTTGAGTAGTATTACCATCAACAGGTGTTTTCCGGGATAACTATCATTATATGTGCTTTTTTCTTTTCTCAATGCCCAGAAGCTCGGAAGCCCTTGGTGATAGAAAATTGAATTGATCTCAAATTGTAGACCAGGATTTTTCCTTTCATGTGCAATTCAATGGAATAATAAATAGTTTTGCCCGTGGGAGTTAGAGCTGGTCTCCTATCAGGCACCTCCCCAGGTGGCAGATAGGGAGATGCCTCCTAGATATAGGGGGTACTGGGGAAATTAGATACCTGGGGTGGACCAAAACCAGCAACAAAACTGCTGCCTTGCAGATGGAGTTCAATGGAACTTCAAAGGCTAAGGGAAGAAGACCCTGACAGTAAATTGGCTGCTGCCTTGTAGTTCGGCATTGGTTTGTCAAAGGCTAAGGAAAAATACCTGAAAAAATTACCTGGTCCTCCAGGTTGGGAGTTGGGTGAGGGGTTAACAACTCCTCCCTGGAAAAAGATTCTTGTTAGGAAACCCAACAAAGAGCCTCGGACGGACGGAATTAAAGGAAATAAAAATGGAAATGCAAACAAAAGAATAAAGGAAATAGACTTAAAAATAGCAACATGGAATGTAAGGACTATACTACAGCCGGGGAAAATGCACGAAATTGCAGAGGAAATTATTAAATTTAAATTGGACGTGGTTGCAATTCAGGAAATGAGATGGCAGGGTCAAGGTAGATTGGAAAAGAAAAACTTTTCTGTATATTACAGTGGACCAATGTTAAGGGCTGGACAAGAAGGGGTTGGCTTTATGGTTACTAAGAAAATGACAAAATATATTCTAGATTGGGCACCAATTAATGAAAGACTTTGCATGTTGAGAATAAAAGGGAAGTTTAGGAATATCTCGCTCATATCAGCTTATGCACCGACTGAAGACAGCTCTGAAGAACAAAAAGACAGTTTTTATGAGACATTGGAAGAGGAATGTAATAAACTACCCAAATATGACATTCACATACTGCTTGGAGACTTCAACACAAAGATTGGAAGAGAAAGCTACCTAGAAGAGATAGCTGGGAAATATAGTCTTCATAGTGAATCAAATGACAACGGAAACAGATTCCATCCTGAGTGAGAGATAAGAATGAGAACGGCCTGACGTACTGTTTTTCAGCTCCTGTTTATTCGAAAATAACTTGGGTACTTTGTGACTTGCAGGATTGATATTTGATATAAAGTTAATAGTGGTGAAGTTGATTGTGATCACGAAGTTTCAAATTGATACGTACAATAGTTTTTGCAGAATACGTGAATATATTTTTCTTGTTCGATATGATTTCTCAAGGAATGCGTAGTAAGCAGCTAACCGGCAAAGATAAGGCTCAAGGCAACAACAGCCCGGCCGGAGCTCCTCGACCCCGCTCCTCCTCATCATCCACCAGTGAGGTGCCGGCTTGCGAAAACAGCTGATTCGTGACACAATATCTGAATTTCTTGCAGAGGACAATCAACTCGACAATATTGTTCAACAATTGTTTGAAAAGTTTTCTGCCAGGCTGGAGGAATCAGTGACGGCAGCTATTAGTGTTAAATTCGAAACCAGGTTTGGGGAGGCAGAGAAGAAAATTGCCACATTAACTGCTCAAGTAGACAATATGAAAAAATTGTCTGCAGTACAAGTTGACGAGTTGGAGCAGTATCAACGGAGAAATAGCGTGCGAATTTTTGGGTTGCCAGAGGAGGGAGGTGAAAACGTTTCAGGCATTGAAGACTTCTTCCGCACCAGGCTCAATAAGGAGATAGACGTTGTGTCAATCGACAGATGTCATCGCGTTGGCCAACGTATGGTGACTGATATTCAACATCAACCACGACCGAGAGCAGTACTCGTGAAATTCATCAGTTACCAGACGAAAAGAGCTGTCCTGACTGATCGGCGCAAATTGAGAGGGACGGGATTGACGATACGCGAGGACCTGACACAGAGATGAAACGACTTCTATTGCAGCGTAGCCAGGAGAGTTGGAGTGCAAAATGTATGGACCGTTGATGGACGCGTGATCTGGAGGGAGAATGGTAATGTCATGTCTGGTGGATGGGAGCAGATACTTGATAGACTTAACTGACATAGTATAAGCACACTAAAACAATAAAACAATAATAAGCATAGAGTTGAAGTGCTCTGTAAAATCTGACAAAGCATTTATTGGAACGGTTCCACTTGTTACTCGTTCCGCTACTACGTAGACATCATGTCTTCATTTTGTCCGTCTGTGCTGGCCAGTGACGTCACATCATGGTTCTACGGCACTGCTTTAGTCAAGTTGATTTCCTATATTATTTGCATTATTCGTCGTGTTTTTGCCGTTGCAATTTTAATATTTATACTATTCGATTTTTTGGAATTTAATTTGTCTTTAGGCATCTTACTTTCTAGATATTTGCCACTTTTTAACCAAACGTTTGCAAACGTGTTGCTTACGTTTCTAACACATCCGGCATGTTCCTTTTCTCATCGAGCATTTTGCTGTCTTCTTGTCTTTTGCAATGGTTCTTAGTCGAGAGCGCATTTACGCTTTCGGTCTAAACCTTTTATCCATATTCATCGGACCTACGAAACGTTTTTTAAAAGTGAATTATTCTTCGAATTAATTCGTTTATTCTATTCTTCAATTGTGATTGAATTATTCATCAATTGCTTCGCATATTTGCTCTGATAAACTTTGTCAAAAATTGCAACCTCGTGTGGGCGTTTATTGCTATTTATTTGATCTATGGAACATTTTTAAAGTGTGAATTACTTCTGCAAATTAATTCATTTATTCTATTCTTCAATTGTTATTCAATTATTCATCAATTGCTTCGCATATCTACGCTGATAAACTTTGTCAAGTTCACAACCTCGTGTGGGCTTCAGTTGCCATTCTTCTAACGATTGGCTTCACCTCTTGAAACTCAAACTTTCAAGTTCATCATCTCTACCGTTTGGAAATCATTCAAAAAATTCAACAACTTGAAGGTCAGATTATTCGTTTGGAATTCTACTTGCTCCTGTTCTCATTTCCACTGGGGGATTTGCCTGCTGTGGTGGACACTTCCATGTTTGTCATCGCATGGCCAGATCACGTCATCGCTTGCTGATGTCCTGTTCCTGTGGGTATTGCGGAGTCATTGCCTGTCTGCCTGGCTGCATCTCCTCTTCAAAATTTTATTAAGGTTACATAAATCATTCTATTCAATTTTCATTTACTTATGTGTTACTTATTTGTTTTGTTGATGTCTATCTTGACATTCAATTCACTGAGGCCACCGACACCTATTAATTGATCTATTAATGTCTATCTTGACATTCAATTCACTGAGGCCACCGACGCCTATTAATTGATCTATTAATGTCTATCTTGACATTCAATTCACTGAGGCCACCGATGCCTATTAATTGATCTATTAATGTCTATCTCGACATTCAATTCACTAAGGCCACCGACGCCTATTAATTCATTGGATTTGACAGCTACCCTTGGCTTTACAAGTGATTTTCTGAGGCCACTGTCGCCTATTAATCGTTCTAATTGATGTCTGTCTTGACATTCAATTCATTGAAGGCCCATGTCGCCTGTATTTAACCTGGACAATCTTTACATTGTATTTATTAGCTACCCTTAGCTCTTAAGTGATATTTTAAGGCCAGTGACGCCTATTAATTGTTTTGTCGATGTCTATCTTGACATTCAAATCACTGAAGGCCTATGCCGCATATATTTTTATGTATTCTACTTATTGAGCACTATTTACAGCTTATTCTCATTTATTATTCCTTTTGTAAATCATTGTCATTTATTATTATTCCTTTTGTAAATCATTAAGATTGAACTTTGCAGCAATAACTTTCATTATAGCACTCAATTTATATTCGCAATTCAGGTATCATTAATATTACCTTTTCGATTATTGTCAGGCTTCAATGGTCATTAATGTCATTGACCTAATTTCATTTAAATTTTGTATTTCTCTAATGTTTTATCATGTTGTAATTATCCCAAGATATTTGACTCAATCTACTTACAATTGTTTTTTTTGTATGTGGCCATCTGCCTATTATTATTTTATTATTATTAAATCTTATCTTGTTGACTCATTTAGTCTTTTATTGGCGTACTTACCACACTTCAAGCTATCAGTATTTTTATGCACAGAATTCAAAGATTTATTTGTAGGTATTAATACCAACTATCATTCACAGTCCACTGCCCTGACCTTGGATTCTGTCATAAAAATTGGTCCTCCAGCCCGTTCATTTTTGATCTAGTGTTTACCTAGGATAATTGTTAATTTTTATTACCCATTTCTTCGTCCATTGAACCTTAGGGTTTCAGTGACCGTGTGCCTAATAGTCTAGCTTGACGCCAATGATTAGGTCCCACTCTAGAGTATATTTTATTCCATTGTACCTTTGTATGTTTATATTGTTTAATATTAAGCATTCACACACTTGTTTCAAATTTTCAGTACTGGCTGCAACTCAAAGCACGCTGCGACGTGTATGCACCAGCTATCAACTATCATGTACCCTGAGAGACTGAACCGCACTGAACTGGTCACAGATGGCTATTGCGCATTGAGAAAACTACACCGCCTTGCGAGCTCGCTACTTGACTCGCCGCACAGCAAGCTTGATACAACTTGCCTCATACGCACAGGCGTGCCTCTCTGCATACTGGACCAGCGCCCAAAGTTGCTTATTGGCGCAGCAATCGCATTGCTACAGTGCAGTATCGTTTCATTCACTCAGGTTTTTCTGTTAATTTTTAAGCATGTCCGATCATGAGGAAGATTCACTTCCTGAGCCTTCTGCTCTTTCCAATGCAAGAGACAATTTACACCACGAAATAGATTGGTTCATAACCAGCTATAGCGATTATGTTGTGGACACTGAAGCCACTTATTATCAATTGTTGACTGTCAAAAACGAACTAGGTTCACTTAGAATTGAGTATGATAAGATTCATGAACAGTTATGGAATGCAGAGTTGCAAAAACAAGATATTTCAACTCATTTTGAAATACTTAATAAGTTTATCTCCATTACCTCTAAGGCAAACGCTGCATTAACTGCTTTTGAAAGCAGACAACGCAACAATGAGGCCACTGCTGGTGCTTCCCAGCGGCCAACATCTCAAAACTCACATTTGGCAAATTTTCAGTTGCCTCAGATTCCACTTCCACGCTTCAATGGGGAGCTTTCAAAATGGCAAGCATTCTCAAGTGCTTTTACCAATATTATTGGTAACCAAGATAATATTAATGACTCATTGAAATTTTTCTATCTTTGTCAATCACTCAGTGGTGAAGCTCTTGCTAGAGTGGAACACATTGAAGCTGACGAAAATGGTTTTCAGCTTGCATGGAACCTCTTAAGGGAGAGGTATGACAATAAGAGATTAATTGCTGCCAGGCACGTCACGGCAATTGAATCTCCGCCTACCATAAAGCGTAACTGTCCGCAATCATTACGGGCATTCATTGACTTTTGCAAGTCCCACATTACCGCGCTCGAAGCGCTTCAACTTGGAGTCCAAATCAAGGACTTATTGTACATGCACAAAATGTTGTTGCAGTTGGATACTGCTACCGTTCGAGAATGGGAAAAGAGTGTTGGTATACACGACATTCCCACCATTGATAAATTTTGGAATTTTTTGGAATCACAATGCAAAATCATGGAAGCTGTTGCTTCAAGCTCAGCTAACCATCATCAAGGAAATGTACAGCAAAGTACATCCAACTCGGTTGGTGCTCATAGCAAGCCGAAGTTCAATCAAAATCTATCGAATGTTCAAACTAGGATGCAGGTTACTACCTCTTCTATGTCACCTTGTAGTTTTTGTAATTCTGTTGGTCATTTTCCAAATCGTTGTAATGAATTATTGAAGTTGCAGGCTACTGATCGTTGGAATGCTGTCCGTGACAAAAGGTTATGTTATAATTGCCTCAAGCCTTTCGCACCCAATCATGTTTGTTTGGACAAATCGTGTACTCTTTGTGGCAAGAGTCACCACACTGTTCTTCATAGGTCGTATCCTCAATCACGAGACACTCAGCCTACTTCTAAGGATAAGGTAACTTCAAATGTTATTCATTCTCAATCCTTTGCTCCCTCCAAGGGTAAGAATGCTGTTTTGAATTCCGTCATGGTTCAGAATGCGGAAACAACTAAGCAAGCTGTTTCTCATGCAGAACAGCCTCAGAAGAACTCTCATGTCACAATGAGCTCCACTTCGTCACTGTGCTTGCAACAGCAATCAACTGTCGCCTTGTTACCTACTGCCGAAGTTTTGGTTCAATCTTCTAGTGGGGAATTTATTAAAGCAACCGCGCTTTTAGATTCTTGCTCTGATTGTAATTTGATGTCAACTAGGTTGGCCGAAAAATTGTCACTTGTTACTTTGTATTCGGACACTTTGATTCATAGTGTAGGTGAGAATAAGACCAAATCATCTATTTCTCATTCAGTTTGCTTGTCTTCATCTGATCGTTCGTGGTCGGTTGAAGAAAATTGTATTGTAGTTGATAGCATATCATCTAATGTTCCTAGTGTGAACATCAATCTTTCCAAAATTTCAATTCCCATTGAACTCAAATTAGCGGATCCATTGTTTGATCAATCTAAACCTGTAGATTTGTTACTTGGTGCTGGTATATTCGCATCTATACTTCAGCCTGGTAAATTCTATCTGGCTCAAAACGCTCCCATCCTTCAGACAACCAGTCTAGGTTGGGTCATATTTGGTTCTTGTAAAACCATTCGTCCTATTGCAGCACCTCGTTCGTGCCTCCCTGCTTCGCCTGTGGCCACTCCCCGTAAGGTCATGTCGAATTTTCCAACTTTAAATGATGTCTCTCATCAGTTAGAGAAATTTTGGAAGCTGGAAGAAATCTCTCCTCTACTTCCTCCCTCACCTGAGGTTTTGAAACTTGAAAAGCACTACACAACCCCTACCACGCGTCTTGAAGACGGACAGTTTATGGTCACTCTTCCCAAAAAGCATAATTTCCACTCATTGGGTCATTCCCGATTTCAAGCATTGAACCGATTTCATTCATTAGAAAAACGGTTATCATCAAATGTTGAGTTAAAAACTCAATACACAGCTTTCATGGAAGAATATCAACAGTTGAATCACATGTCACCAGTGCCTCCAGCACCGGATAATGAAAAATGCTACTTCATTCCTCATCACCCGGTTTTTAAACCTGATTCGACCACTACAAAATTACGTGTAGTATTTGACGCTTCTGCTAAATCTACCACTGGAACATCGCTTAATGAAGTATTGTATGTTGGTCATACAGTTCAGCCTGAACTGTTCGATATAGTTCTGCGCTTTCGCACATATCAAATAGCCTTCATTGCGGACATTACTAAAATGTACTGTCAAATCTTAGTTCATCCCTCTGACCGTAACCTTCAGAGAATATTTTGGAGATCTGATGCTACTCTACCCATTCAAGAATTCACCTTGAATACTGTAAGTTACAGCACTTCGCCAGCAGCTTTCTTAGCTACTGGTACGCTTCATCATTTGGCCGATCTTGATACGGCACCCAACTCTGCTGTAGCTAATGTTATTAAAAATCACTTTTACGTTGATGACCTTATTTCTGGTTCTTCTTCGGTTTCAGAAGCTAAACATTTAGTTCAACAATTGATTAGCACATTGGCTCAGGATGGTTTCGAGCTTAGGAAATGGTTGTCTAACTCGCCTGAAGTTCTCGCTACTATTCCTTCTGATCTGCTTGAAGCAAACACTTCCAAACCGTTGTCTAATTCCAATGATAGTGTGGTCAGGCACTAGGCCTCATTTGGAATTCCACTCTAGACGTCTTGACTATTTCCTCTAATGTTGCTGATGTATTACATAAAACATCTTTCACTAAAAGAGAGCTTCTCTCTTGCATTTCAAGCATATTCGATCAATTAGGTTTGATTTCTCCAGTGGTCATTTTACCCAAAACACTTTTTCAAAAACTCTGGTTATTAAAGATTGATTGGGATCAAAAAATTCCGCAAGATCTGTTGGAAACTTGGTTGAAAATTCTGCATGAATTGCCAAACATTGTTAACATATCACTTCCGCGTTGTGTGTTATCAAAGGACTCTGATGCCTCTCTTGAATTGCATGGCTTCGCCGATGCTAGTCTCACTGCTTACGGCGCCTGTATTTACGTCAGAAGCACCTCTCTCGGTAGCAGTGAAGCACGGTTGCTCACTTCCAAGTCCCGCATTGCCTCTTTGAACCCAGTTCTCTCTGTTCCCAGATTAGAACTACAGGCAGCTCTGCTACTTTCACGTCTTGTGAATAAGGTTTTAAAGGCTTCAAATCTTACTTTTTCAATGTGTATTTGTGGACTGACTCAAAAACAGTCTGTGACTGGTTAAGAGCCCCTCCTGATCGATCTAATATTTTTGTAGCTGTACGCATTTCTGAAATTCAGAATTCAACTTTTAACTTTCATTGGAATCATGTTCATACTAGTAACAATCCTGCTGATTTGATATCTCGAGGTTGTACACCCAATCAGCTGGCCGCTAGTCATCTGTGGTGGAATGGTCCTTCATGGCTATCTATGCCGAATAGTTCTTGGGATTCTTTCTCTAGCAATGTTGCTATTTCTCAATCAGTTCAGGTATTAGCTACTACTTCTTCTCGTAATGATGTTATCTCAGGTATAATCAATAGTTGCTCCACCTATCACAAAATCGTTCGTACAACAGCATATGTTCTACGGTTCATTCATAATTGTAGGAAACAAAATTCAGTCACTCCGCGCTTTGGTCAATTAGCTATCTCTGAAATTTCAGAAGCTGAAAATTGTATCTTCAAATCCATTCAAGAAGAGGCCTTCTCTGCTGAACTTAAAGCATTGCGTCAAAATCAAGAGCTATTGCCTAATAGTTCTATTAAAGCCTTGTCACCATTCATTCACTCAGATTCTCTGCTCAGAGTTGGTGGACGTTTGCAAAATGCAAATGCTTCATTTGATTACAAACATCAAATATTGTTGCCTAGCAATCACAAATTCACTCGTGCATTGATTGTTGCTCACCATCGTCGTCTAAGTCATGCTGGGGTGCAGGCCACCATGGCCAGTGTAAGACAACGATTTTGGTTTCCCTCCACCCGTCGCACCATCAAAAGTGTATTGCGACATTGCATATTGTGTTTTCGCTTTTCGGCTCTTTGTTCTGAGCAAATCATGGGTAGTTTACCAGCGGCCCGCGTTCAGGCTAATTTTCCCTTTTATAATTGTGGTTTGGATTACGCCGGTCCTATTTCCATCCATGTAGGCGGACCCAAATCTCATACTTTTTCTAAAGCATACTTGTCGCTGTTTGTGTGTATGGTAACTCGTGCCGTTCATATTGAAACTGTCTCGGAACTTACTTCCAAGGCATTTATTGCCACTCTGATTCGGTTTTCTGCTCTTCGTGGCATTCCGCATTCCATTTTTTCGGACAACGCCACAACTTTCGTTGGCGCCAACAATGAGCTACGTGAGCTCCACGAATTTTTGTCCTCTGATCGTCTCAAATCAGATATTCATGACACTATGTCTGTACTCAACATCCAATGGCACTTCATTCCCCCTCGGGCTCCGCACTTCGGTGGACTCTGGGAGAATGCGGTAAAAAACTTCAAACGCATATTCCGTGTAGTCACATTCAACAAGGTATTTAACTTTGAAGAAACCTGTACTCTTGCTGCTCAGGTAGAAGCCATCTTGAATTCGCGCCCTCTTGTTCCCTTGTCGGAATATCCACATGATCTTGCCTACTTGTCTCTAGGTCATTTTTTGATTGGACGTCCACTTACGTCATTACCCTTCTTACCGCCTAACACCAAACACATTGATCATCGTTCACGTTGGTATCAACTTGCTGTTTCTATCCAGGAGCTTTGGGATAGGTGGTCTCGTGAATATTTAACCACTCTTCAGAAAAAAGGCAAATGGCTAAACAATTATGAAAATTTGAAGGTCGGTACGGTTGTCATCTTGAAGGATCCTGGTTCCACGCAGTCCACTTGGAAGCTGGCGCGCATTACTGAAGTTCATCCCGGTAAGGACGACAAGGTTCGAGTTGTCACTGTTCTCACTCCCTCTGGCACTTTTAAGAGAGCTATTCGAGTTTAGCACCTTTTCCCATTGATGAGGATTCTAGTTAATCCCCTTGCTCTTATGGTTCATGTTGTATTTTTAGGTTTCATTGTTTTTTTCCCCTGGTTCTCACATGGGGCCCAGTTTTCAATTTCCAATTGCCTTGCCAGATTTTACATATTTCTTTTTTTCTTATTGTGCCATACCACCGTATGACACAAGGGGCCCAGTTTATGTAAAATCTGACAAAGCATTTATTGGAACGGTTCCACTTGTTACTCGTTCCGCTACTACGTAGACATCATGTCGTCATTTTGTCTGTCTGCGCTGGCCAGTGACGTCACATCATGGTTCTATGGCACTGCTTTAGTCAAGTTGGTTTCCTATATTATTTGCATTATTCGTCATGTTTTTGCCGTTGCAATTTTAATATTTATACTATTCGATTTTTTGGAATTTAATTTGTCTTCAGGCATCTTACTTTCTAGATATTTTGCCACTTTTTAACCAAACATTTGCAAACGTGTTGCTTACGTTTCTAACACATCCGGCATGTTCCTTTTTTCATCGAGCATTTTGCTGTCTTCTTGTCTTTTGCAATGGTTCTTAGTCGAGAGCGCATTTACGCTTTCGGTCTAAACCTTTTATCCATATTCATCGGACCTACGAAACGTTTTTTAAAAGTGAATTATTCATCGAATTAATTCGTTTGTTCTATTCTTCAATTGTGATTCAATTATTCATTGATTGCTTCGCATATTTGCTCTGATAAACTTTGTCAAAAATTGCAACCTCGTGTGGGCGTTTATAGCTATTTATTTGATCTACGGAACGTTTTTAAAGTGTGAATTACTTCTGCAAAATTAATTCATTTATTCTATTCTTCAATTGTTATTCAATTATTCATCGATTGCTTCGCATATTTACTCTGATAAACTTTTGATAAACTTTGTCAAAAATTGCAACCTTGTGTGGGCATTCATCGCTATTTATTTGATCTATGGAACGTTTTTAAAGTGTGAATTACTTCTGCAAATTAATTCATTTACTCTATTCTTCAACTGTGATTCAACTATTCATCGATTTCTTCGCATATCTACGCTGATAAACTTTGTCAAGTTCACAACCTCGTGTGGGCTTCAGTTTTCAAGACTGGACTCAAACTTTCAAGTTCATCATTTCTACCATTTGGAAATCATTCAAAAAATTCAACAACTTGAAGGTCAGATTATTCGTTTGGAATTCTACTTGCTCCTGTTCTCATTTCCACTGGGGGATTTGCCTGCTGTGGTGGACGCTTCCATGTTTGTCATCGCATGGCCAGATCACATCAT
>NW_024090341.1:0-47990 GCF_014356525.2 Nilaparvata lugens
CAAAAATACTCCACTTTACAGTTACGATTCACTCCACGTATTGCAAACAGTCACTTAGGAAGCTCCAACACGTGATTTTAACTTTATTACAGACAATTTAAATTCATGAGTAATAATAAAATGAACAATTCACAATACGAAAATCCACTTTTTATGTTATATTTTAGCAGCACAAAAGGTTCCAATTAGAAATCCATTCTCTAGCTATCGGAAAGATAAGATTAACAACTAGACACTGTTTACTGCTCGACTGCTGAGCTGGAACCGCTTATTAGATCACTTAATAATTTCAGTTGCCACTTTTTCTCACTCTTATAATGATCTCAACTACAATTCTATTGAAAAAGATTATGCAATTTAAATTTGAATAAAAAGGTGTACTGAACAGCCTTGTCTGTGATTAGGTGACTAGGTGACCTATTAGATGCTATTATGCACTGGCCTGCAAAGCTGATCAAAAGTCCAGCATAAAGAGCATAAAGATCAAGATACTGTTATACAGGACAGTTATCGTGCCAGTTATCGCTCCTATATGGCGGTGAGACTTGGGCTGGAAACTACATTGAATCAAGAGAAAATGTTGGGTGTCTTAGAAAGGAAGGTCCTGCGGAGGATCTTTGAAGGTGTTGGGGAAGCAACAATTTGGCGCAGGCGGCACAATCAAGAGTTGTACCAGTTATATAATACAGGCTGATAGACGGTGATGTCCACGTTATAATGGCAGTGTTTGATTAGCAATAGTATTGCTATCCTTGTCTGACATTCAACACAGCCGATAACGATATCTCTTTCTCGCTTTGCTCTGTTGCCAAATCGTCTTTTAACAATGTAGAATTAATAACTAGTAGTTCTGCGAACAGTAGACCTTGCTCATGAATAGCCAACAACTTTCAAACTAATGAGAAGGGCCATTAAGAAAGTACAGTATATTGTGAAGATTAATCCATGTCATCTATTATTTTCTCCATTGAAAGTGCTAAAGACATTGTTTCCAGGGACACCGGACTTATAAATGTCTCTCAAGGAGATACCTTCATATCGTCCCCATATTTACAATATTACAAATGTTCTAACAATTAATTAAAAGAAATAGGTCAACTGACAGAAAAATGGAATATTCAGTAGGCAATTTAGACGATGAATCGTCTCACAGACGATAAAGAGACGGAAAATGATTCTAAATAAGATGGGTTTGTTGGTGACAATGACAGGAGGTTGCTAATAATGTTTATCATGAAAAGTGGATTCAATGTTATGGCGGCTTGTTATGCCTATACAGAATGTTTAGGCTCACAAGTCGGTTTCCGATCTCATACTAAAACGAAAACAAGAGCTAACTAAGCTGTGATGTCTCCGGCCGGTTCGGTAGGTCTAGAAACTATTCATCTATGAAACAGGGAAATATCGTGTTGAAAAAGGAAGAAGAAATGGTGCAATCAAGTGAGAAGTTTTCTTCAATTAATAAATACAGTATGATTTGGAGCGGCTCAGACGTTTCAAGGTTCACCGCTGACAACTCTTGTCCACTATCAATAGCATTCAAACGATACCATTCATTCAATACAGCACATTTTAGAGCGGCACAATTTATATTAAAACCAGAGGTCTTATCAATAATCGTTACACATACGTTTCTGCGCCTTGTTTCAAAGAACTTGTATACCAAATTTCATCCAAATCGGATAATAACTGTGACTGTAACTGCGGTACAAACAAACAAACAGACAAAAGCCGATCGAGTCGAAACTAAGACCTCAGCTTCGCTTCGGTCAATTAATTAACAAAATATTTCATCTTAATTGTGAAAATTCATTATGGAATTATTGAAAAATATAATATATTGCTTAATAAAATTTAATTGATTTATAATTTAAACGAGAATGAACAGTTAATAGTACATCAATAAACCTGTATCAGCTTGATACCTCCCTCGCGTTCGCTACCTTTCAGCCTGCCGCTCTGCTCTGCTCCCCACGCCACGCATCAACCAAATGAGTGGTTGACCCACCCGCCACCAGGGTGCGCCTCAGTCGCCGCCACCCGTTCCTGCGTTTCTATTGGCCGAGCACCGCCGGCCAATAGCAGCGCAGGTGAACTCGGGGACTGTGAATAAAAGGGGGCTACTCAGCTACCCTCGATAGCACTTGCTCACTAGCAGCCTTCCACTGAAGAGCCAGAAGAGACCACCAGCCGAGACCACTACCAGAGACCACTACCAGCCGAGACCACTACCGAGACCAGGAGCAGAGCAGCGAGCAGGCCAATGAGGGAACCACGGCGAGACTAACCGCAACCTGAGGTGTCTTCCTTGTCTACTACCCAGCCGATGCCTAGGAGGAACCGAGCCGGCCGCCGAAGCCAGAAGAGGAGGGCCCTACGTCGGCTTCGCCAGGTGGAGGAGAGGCTGAGGCTGTACACCGCCGCGCCAGCTGCGCCCCAAGACTTAGCGCCCCAGCCTAACAACTGGCGCGCGGTTCTGGATGCGCGGGTTGGGTGCCGAACCGACATCGGAGTGTGTGCAGCGGAAGCCTACGACCCTGCCTGCCCGGGGTTTGACCGAAGGCCCCTTCTAAACGAGGAAGTGGTCGAGGAGGTCCTCCCGGCGGAGATTCGGCACGACCTCTGGCTAGTAGATCACCGGTCAGCCCTCTCCGTAGCCCGGGTAAACCAGAGTGGAGACTGCGAACCATTGACTTGAGCCCCTGCCGGCCTGCTCTCGCACCAGACGGACCTGCCCGGGACCCTCGCGCGGCGTGGTATCGCGCCAGTCGACGACTACTAAACATCTAGACTGCCTTGGTCCCTTTTAGGGCTACCAGCAACAATCTTGGTCCCTTTTCAGGGCCACCAGCAACAAACTTGGCCTTTTTCAGGGCCACCAAAAGCCATTTTTTCAGACAGTGGTAACAAACCCCTCGCTCGACCCGACTGACTAGCCCAATTGATGAACGAGCCACACCTTCCGCCATATCAAGCTTCCATCTATAGAAGTAATTGACAAGACTGAGGATCGGCAACGTTGTTCTCCTATATTTCTCCACCACTGCCATTATATAGTAATATAGTAACGTGAGCCTCACTATATACACAGTGCACAGACTAAGATGGGCAGGACACCTGATTCGAGCAGCCCCACCCAAGATGGCGATGAATGGGAAAATATAAGGAAGGAGACGAGGGGGGATGGATGTGGTTGACCAGGATGCGGCCAAGGTTGGAGTGCAGGGATGCGGTGAACAGAGATGCTTGGAGGAGAAGATTGAGCGAGGCTGTGACATGTACTGGGTTGTAACGCCAAACCAGAACAAGTTTCAATTCATTGATAGTTAAGTAGTGTGTACCTTCTATTCTGATACGATTGTCCTTCTCCTGGCGGTCCTTGTTCTTTTCGAAATAGACCTTGGGGCTGTCCTCCTTTGTCTTGAGAATGTCGGCGCCCTTTTTGCCGATCAGATGTCGGTGGATCTAGGAGGGCACGTCTAGGTACTGCTCCACTACGCTGTTCGCCTTCTCCTATATCATCGTCAGTGCTGCAATGACAACGTAGATGTATAGAGTGCCTCCTCACAGATCACAATAGAATATAAATATATGTTTACATTATTTTGTGTATTGCAGAACTGCACAACCAGGAGGCAGAGTGCCGACTGTTATGATATTTAATCAGATGACCACCGCTTAAAATGCTCCAGCATACACAAGACAGGACCATTTCATTTTCAATTGGCAAAGCTGTTAAAACAGAAAATTATTATTCAAATATTGGAATAGAATCACCTGACACGAACAAACTACAATTCATTTTGTATTATTTGATCACAGAGTTATCTCAAGTCTCACTGTTTAGCGACGTTTACACGTTGGAAAACGTAGCTTTGGCGAAGCATATCATCATAGAGAAAATATAGCACATGAAGATATCCCAAGTCAACTCAAGCCGAAAGTCCTAGGAGTTGTTTTTTACTTTCCTTGCCCTATTACCATAGGTAAGGAAAGTATTGCTTTCCGAAAAAAATTAAGGTCCCCCAATTTTCAAATTCCTATAGGTACGTTTCAAGGTCCCCTGAGTTCAAAGAAGTGGCTTTTGGGTATTGGTCTGTATGTGTGTGTGTGTGTGTGTGTGTGTGTGTGTGTGTGTGTGTGTGTGTGGTGTGTGTGTGTGTGTGTGTGTATAAGTGTATGTGCGTCTGTGTACACGATATATCATCACCCAATTAACGGAATGACTTGAAATTTGGAACTTAAGGTCCTTACAATATAAGCATCCGACATGGACAATTTCGATCTAATGTAATTCAAGATGTCGGTTAAAATGGCGAAAATGTTGTCAAAAACAGGGGTTTTTGCGATTTTCTCGAAAACGGCTCCAACGATTTTGATCAAATTTTTACCTAAAATAGTCATTGATAAGCTCTATCAATTGTCACAAGACCCATATCTGTAAAAATTCCAGGAGCTCCGTCCCATCTATGCAAAGTTTGATTTTAGATTCACAATTATCAGGCTTCAGATACAATTTAAACAAAAAAATTCAAGTGGAAAAGATTGAGCATGAAACTCTCTAAAACTGATGTTCAGTAACAGTTTCATCTAAAATTTAAAATAAGCTCGAAATTCGAGAAAAGGTTATTATTTATTTCAATTGTAAACTGTTGGCAACTTTTGATTCTATTAAATCATTCACTATGAAGAGATAGCAGACTTCGTGTGTCTCCAGCGTTATTGTCCTGTCACCAGCTGGCTTGGATCTTTGAATAGTAGACTTGAGATGCGTGTGAACACCAGCGTCAGGTGATCAATTTTCACAACGGCAAGGAAAGTTGTGTGAGTGCGCCACACCAGATTTTTGGTGAAGCTATGTGACACTTGAAGTCTCTCATACTGTGCCATTCTTACACTCTAACCCTGCCAAAACACTAATAAATAATAGACAGTAGTCGACAGTGAACAGCTTGAGATGACAAGAAATTGAATTGATTTGAAATGTAAACGAACTATATCATGGGATATCTTCTCAAGCTATCTTTTATCTATGGTATTATAGATGTGATGTCGTAGGGCGGGCGGTGTGAAATGGCGTTTAGGAATCAGCTGAAAATCAACCAATCGCAGAGCTTGCTGCGCTTCATTTGGCTTGGCCCTAGTAGTGATGTAGACTGAGTAACTTTGCAACATGCAGCAAGTTATTCATGATAGCAGGAGGAAAGTTGATATATTCAGCCTTCCTTAGAATAAGAAAATGTTTATTGTTGATTGAACAAATCAATTGCAATAGGCGACAGAAGAGTCATGCCCCCCTGCTTCTCAAATTGTATAAGGGCGAGACCATATCAGGCATTTTTGGAGTCGGCAGGTCAGGACGCTCTCCGACTAGCTGATTGGATTCACGCCTAATATGGAATCGCTCTGTCTTTTTTTGCTACATCATAGTTTTGAAGCTTGGCAAGAAGCAATCTATAGGCATATCATGATAGATATCTCATGGTTGTTTATGTTCTAAACTAAAACTCATTACTGTCGACTACTTACTATCATTATTGTTTTGTTGGGGTAAGAGTGTAAGAACGACACAGTATGAGCAACTACTAGCTTCACATAGATTAACTAATAACAACTTCTAGGACTATTGGCTGGAGTTAACAGTGAAGTGGAACATCTTCTAATGATATGTTTTTACTTTCCTTGCCCTATTACCATATGTAAGGAAAATATTGCTTTCCAAAAAATCCAAAAAATTTAAGGTACCCTAACTTCATGTTTTCTATACGTTTCAAGGTCCCCTGAGTCCAAAAACATGATTTTTGGGTGTTGGTCTGTGTGTGTGTGTGTGTGTGTGTGTGTGTGTGTGTGAACACGATAACTCCATTCCTAATTAACCGATTGACTTGAAATTTTAAACTTAAGGTCCTTATACCATGAGGATCCGACAATAAGAAATTCAAAAAAATTCAATTCAAAATGGCGGAAAAAATGACTAAAAAACCATGTTTTTCACGGTTTTCTCGAAAACGGCACTAACGATTTTCTTCAAATTTATACCCTAGATAGCTATTTATAAGCCCTATCAACTGACATGAGTCTCATTCCTGGGAAAATTGCAGGAGCTCCGTAATATTCTTGAGAAAAATGGCGGATAATTACTAAAAAAACATGTTTTTCACGGTTTTCTCAAAACGGCTCTAACGGTTTTCTTCAAATTTATACCATGGATAGCTATTTATAAGCCCTATCAACTGGCATTAGTCTCATTTCTGGGAAAATTGCAGGAGCTCCGTAATATTCTTGAGAAAAGTGGCGGATGATTACTAAAAAAACATGTTTTACACGATTTTCTCAAGATTCAAGATATTTCTCAAGTTTCAAATTCATACCCTGTATAGTTATTTATCAGCTCTATTAACTGGCATGAGTCTCCTCCCTGAGAAACTAACAGGGGGTCCACCCCATCCTTGAGAAATTTACTTTGTAACCTCCTTCTGGTGCATGAGGTAGGTGGGTAGAGTAGTTTATTCAAACGAACACACGTCGATATTTTATTTGTAGAACAGCTGTTTTGACAACTTTTAAAAAAACCTCAAATTTCATAATTCAAACAAAGGAAAATGTACTCTAAAACAATAACAATAGTATAATCGTAGTTTTAATAAAATTATTTAGCCGCCAATCGGCATAATGTTATTCCCCTAGATTATCCTCGTTTAAGAATGAGGCTTATAGATCAATGAGCAAGGAAAGTTGTGTGAGTGTACCACACCAGATTTTTTCTCTATAGTATTGGAACGTTTTGATTGAAGATGGCAAAGGCCTACCATTTCGTTGTAGACAGCCATGATGTGGTCCTTGGCAGCTTGCACTCCCTCCTTGTCACCAGCTATAGCTATCTGGTCCTTGCCAGTGGAGGGGGGAGCCAGCGATATCTCGGTCTTGGCACAGAATACATAACAATGAGTGTTCTTTACTCCGTGGTCTTGGTCTCGGCCATCAGCTCGTTCAGCCGGCTGTTCTGGTCGCAGAAGAATCTATATAATAAGAGAGAGTACAGTAGGGTTGTGTTTGTTCGCATCAAAACATGCCAACTTGTGGATTGCATACCGGAAAAACGGGAATGATTTAGATCTTCAAATTTTGCACATAGATTCTAAAAATATCAATCTCGTGCACCTCGAAGACCGAATTTCAATTTTGCTTCTAGATTTTTCAGAATTAATGTTGAAATTTAATACATGGGACATGAATTCATAACTATGTTAATATAGAACTATAATCTAGAGCAAGGTACCTAGAATACGTATTCTATAGTAAGGTCCACGTTATAATGGCAGTGGATAAAGATAGAAAAACAGCGTTGCCGATTCTCTGCCTTAATTCATTATATTTCTACACTGACAAAAACAGATTTGGCATCGTTGCGGAGCTAGAAAAGGATAGTACTACCTGCTTTGTCGAATGATAGACAAGGATAGCAACATCAAAGTTTATCAAATACTGTCATTATAACTTGGACCTCACTATAGGTACATTGATCTAGAGACTACCTCTTCGAAACAGATGATTAAAATTGGTAACTAAATTAATAGCCAGTCCAATTTTGTCAGGTTGACATCAAGTTGAGGAAGGTTTCTGAACAAGATTTGAGTTATATCAATTTATTATGTTAAGCTTAGTATCAAGTTATGATATGTTAGTATCAAGAATTTATCTATACTATAAAAAGGGAAGAACTGGCTTATACACGTACGGGATATGAAAATTATGTTTGACGCATCATCACGTCTAAACTACTGGACTGAATTCAACTTTTAATTTTGCATACAGTTTCTTGATTAACTGAGGATGGTAGTATGCCAACTTCAAACTCTACAATATTCCACTCAGTCAAGTTTTCAGTTTGTCAAGTTTCAAAATGGACCCTTGCGGAGCACGGGTTACCTGCTAGTGGCCAATAAGTGCGATGCACTATGATGCGCTCCATTGCTTTGCCGCACACTCAAATACAACACATCAATTGCATTCTATAATTGCCTTATAACTAAGTAACCAAAGAGAAAAAATCTGGTGTGGTACACTCACACAACTTTCCTTGCTCATTGAACTATAAGCCTCATTATCAAACGAGAACAATTTAGGGGAATAACATAATGACGATTGACGGCAACATATTTGCAACTACGATCAGACTACTGTATATGTGTATATACAATAATTGTTTTCAGAGTACTTTTTCCTTTATGTAAATTGTGAAATTCGATGATTTTTTTTTGAAATTCGTCAAAACAGATGAAATATCTTGTCTATGACTGTGTTCTTTTTATAAACTGCTCTATCTACCCACGGTATATGGAAGAAGAAAAAGTAGAAACCGTGTACCAACCTACCTCATGCACGAGAAGGAGGTTACAAAGTCCATTTCTCAAGGATTGGGTGGACCCCTCATTAGTACCCCAGGAAAAAGACTCATGTCAGTTGATAGAGCTAATAAATAACTATACAGGGTATGGATTTCAAAAAATTCGTTGGAGCCGTTTTCGAGAAAAACGTGAAAAACTTGGTTTTTTAGTAATTATCCGCCATTTTTCTCAAGATTATTACGGAGCTCCTGCAATTTTCTCATAAATAAGAAATAAGAAATGTCAGTTGATAGGGCTTATAAATAGCTATCCATGGTATAAATTTGAAGAAAATCGTTGGAGCCGTTTTCGAGAAAACCGTGAAAAACATGGCTTTTTAGTCATTATCCGCCATTTTTCTCAAGATTATTACGGAGCTCCTGAAATTTTCCCAGAAATGAGACTCATGCCAGTTGATAGGGCTTATGAATAGCTATCCATGGTATAAATTTGGAGAAAATCGTTGGAGCCGTTTTCGAGAAAAACGTGAAAAACATGGCTTTTTAGTCATTATCCGCCATTTTTCTCAAGATTATTACGGAGCTCCTGAAATTTTCCCTGGAATGAGACTTATGCCAGTTGATAGGGCTTATAAATAGCTATCCATGGTATAAATTTGAAGAAAATCGTTAGAGCCATTTTCGAGAAAAACGTGAAAAACTTGGTTTTTTAGTAATTATCCGCCATTTTTTCCGCCATCTTGAATTGAATTTTATTGAATTTCTTCTTGTCGGGTCCTCAGGGTATAAGGACCTTAAGTTTAAAATTTCAAGTCAATCGGTTAATTAGGAATGGAGTTATCGTGTTCACAGACATACACACACACACACACATACACACACACACACACATACACACACACAGACCAATACCCAAAAATCATGTTTTTGGACTCAGGGGACCTTGAAACGTATAGAAAACTTGAAATTGGGGTACCTTAATTTTTTTGGAAAGCAATACTTTCCTTACCTATGGTAGTAGGGCAAGGAAAGTAAAAATAGCATAATGAGATATGCCATGGTATGAGGAGTTTATGCTCCAAATTTCACTGTTAACTCAAGCCGATTACTGTCTGTTATTACAGTTTTGGTCGGGTGAGACTGTAAGAATGACACAGACTAAAAGCGTCAAATAGCTTCACGAAAAAGAAATGCTTGGACTATCAGCCTGAGTTTACAATGAAATTTGGAGCATAAACGACTTATGGGTTATCTTTGTACGGTATGTTATTTTTTCACACAAAAAGAATGTATCACACGGACGTGATATGGATTTTTGCCCCTTTACGAAACAAAATCACAGTCTTATAGGGTCCACCTAACTTCTTCTGATACAGGAATATTTTATATAATATTAACTGTTCATTCTTGTTTAATATAATCAATTATATTTCGTCATGAGAATATATTCTTCCATCATTAAATGATACATTTTGATAATTGAGACCTCAATATTTTTCTCCATTAGCTAATTTAAATTAGAAAAAAAAATGTTCGGAAAACAATCTGGAATAATTCATTTTTACGGAACTATCTCAAGTTCAATTTTTACTTTGCATTAAAATTCCCAATAATATTTTTTTCTCATAGAAATGAATCCATGATCTACAGTTTACTATAATATAAAAGTGTGTTATTATCTCTGCTCTTCCATTCTGATTTATTACTTATCTTAATTATTGAGTTTATTCAGGCTTATGAATATTTTAAATTTTTATAAGGTTTAAGCTTCATTACAAAGAAATTTGGAGTAGGCTATCAACAAAATTTACATTATTATTAAAAATTCGAACACTTGAAAAGTTTGAAATGCATCCATGATCTACAGTTTACTATATAAAAGTGTGTTACTATCTTTGCTCTTCCATTCAAATTTATTATTATTAATTCCATTCCATTATGATCAACTGTTGGAGCCTTCTGAGTCAAACTTGGGGCATCGGCGGTAAATTTGAAGACGATGACCGGAACTTCAACTAATCCTGATTCATTATCTTCTCTCTTCCATTCGAATTTATTACCTATCTTAATTATTGAGTTTATTTAGGCTTATGAATATTTAACATTTTTAAGCTTCATTACAAAGAAATTTGGAACTGAACAAAATTTTCAATATTATTTGAAATTCGAACACTTGAAAATTTTGTCAATTGTTCAAACATGGAAGTGTTTAAATTTCAAATTGTTCGAAATATGGAACACTGTCTGCGAGTACCCTTTCTGAAGTCAACTTAAATTGAAATAAAATATATAGCTCTGATTGGATTAATGTCAACCAAAATTATTATATTAATTTGATTCGTTATTATTTCAAATCATTTTTCGGTTGGAAAATATCGAATTTCAATATTGATATTTATTACAATGCTACACCTGTTTTAAATTGGTGAACCTGTAAATACAGCTGAAACTGATGTTTTCGTCATTGCGTTCTTATCGTTCGTGGCTGATAGTTGATTTTTTGATTCTCTGAAGTTGCTCTCGTTTTTCATTTATAGTTTAGTTCCTATATCCTCTTAGTTTATTGTAGTTTAGTTATTAGGTGTAGCATTTTATAGTATTTAGTTAGTGTACATATTTAGTTAGTGTATATATATATATATACAGAGTGCCGCCCTTCATCGGAAGCTATTCATTTCTCTTCTACTATTTTCTTCTACCAGCTCCAAGTTACAAGGTACCTAGCTTCAACCCATACTCTATAATCCAACAATAATTATTAAAAAAGAGTTGAATTGTTCATTTTTTGATACACCACTAATATTACTAATACTTTGAAACCATGTTTTATAATAATAGCTCTTAATTTATCAAAACTTTATAACTTAATTCAGTTTAAGATTTGGGATTAAATCTAAATAAATTATTCATATTTTGATTCCAATCATTTAGAAGTAATCTTTCAATCTTTTGTTATTTGTTTGCTTCAAATGTCACAGATACTGACAATAATTTGACTTATATCATTGAATTTAAATTTAAAATACTCTTATCGGTAGACTACTTGAAATCAATTATTTGAGTTTTTTCTTAACACTTCCTCAAAGCATATAATGGATACCTAATTTTAACCACACAATATAAATATTTTAACTATCTACTTTACACAATAGAAATTACTCAAGAAATAGGCGTTATTTATGTTGATATTGTAAAAAGCAGAGTAAATATCTTACCTCTCATGGAAAGAATAGTTGATTCTTAGAAACCGGTAGTTTTGAATCCAACAATACAAAATCACACTACAATAGTTTACGACATGAGTTAGTAGCTTGCAATTAATATATAATTAAATAGACTTCGCCACATCATAGAATGTGAGTGTTTTTCACTTCAAAGTTTTATGAAATACGATAGTAATATTTATGCATAAACTCTTTCTTTACAAATTCAAAACTGAAAATGAGAGGTTAGGCTACCTTGAACTTGAAACGTGTTCCCTGATAACTTGATATTGAATCAAAATGGCATTGGATGGTAAAATCACTCTTTGTCTCAATCAGCATCGTATTGCACATGCGCTATAGTGAGGTCCACGTTAAAATGACAGAATTTGATCAACTTTGGTTTTGCTATCCTTGTCTATCATTCAACAAAGCCGGTGGTTCTATCCTTTTCTAGGTCCACAACGATGCGAATTATTTTTTTGACGGTGTAAAAATATAATTACTTAATGCAGAAAATCGGCATCGCTATTCTTTTATCTTTATCCACTACCATTATAACGTGGACCTCACTATAGTAACCGTTTTTCCCCGTTCCATTCTATCATATCTTTGAAAGAAACGTTCTTTGTGATGATGGTTACCAAGCACTGTGACTGGACTGGAGCCAATCGTCATTCTATTTTTATGACAATATCCAATGATGATTTATTATTAAATTCAATATAACTAACTGAACATAGTAGAAGTATTTTACATTATTTTAACTGAAATAGGGGATATTTTCATATTAGAAATATAATTTTGAAGAATATTACCAAGAATAGGTTAGGTTTTTGCTTATGGTAATTGCAATATGCTAGAAAGGACTAGGGTCCAGGTAGAATTATGTTTTTTGATATTTCAAAGGTGGAAAGATAGGTTAGGATTTTGCTTTGGAATTGCAATAATGCTGGAAGGGATTAGAGGGTTTTCAAATAGTTCTGTTTATTGATGTTTTGAATGTAAAAGGGGAGGTTGAGGGTTCGGTTTTTGTTTTAAAATGACAATATGCTGACTTAGTTTTAGTGTTTTTTTAACATCAATTAAATAACAACTGTTATATTTTTTGAAAGTACTCTTTCTTTTATTAAATAAAATGATAATATATTGATTATTATATTGAATTTGATGATAAATCATCATTGGATAATAATATCTTCATCAAATAGAATGACGATTGGCTCCAGTTACAGTGCTCGGTAACCATCATCACAAAGAACGTTTCATTCAAAGATCTGACTGAATGGAACGGGAAAAACCCGTTGCTAACGCATGCGCGATACTGTGCTGTCAGAGACAGAAAGGAAAGTGGTTTGTGGATCCAACTCCCAACTCCAAAAGAATTGAAAATTTTAGGTTAGTGATTGTTTTTCCAAAAGGAGCAGAAATAAAAAATAATTACTTAGGCATAAAAGAAGAATTTGGCAATGTCAAAGAGAGAAGACAAGAGTATAACTATAGTCAGATCCACGTTATAATGGCAGGGGATAAAGATAGAAGAATAGCGATACCGATTCTCTGCATTAATTATATTTCTACACCGTCAAAAACATAATTGGCATCGTTGTGGACCTGGAAAAGTATAGTACCACCGGCTTTGTCGAATGATAGATAAGGATAGCAAAACCAAAGTTGATCAAATACTGTTATTATAACGTGGACCTCACTACACATCAAAGTCAACAAAATCAGTGGTTCTTGAAAACTTTTAACTTGAATAAAGAAGTGTTACAGTGCTTTGAAAACAATGACTTAAATGAATAAAAAAATTTATTCTAATGATACAAAGAAAGTACAATATTTTAATTTAGCAAGCTGCGTGAAATTGCTTCCTCCAAGTGACAGAAAAAGGATGTCAATTTTAAGACTGAAAAACATTTTGTTTGGAAATATTCTATCAAAAGTGTTGGTCATTAAGTAGACATTTGCCTATCATTTCTCATAAAGTTATAAGTTTTTACCAAGTATGAGTGAAACACATTGGAAAAAAAGTTGAAGAGAAACCTATAGATAAACTGCTACTATTTACAGGTAAGCATGGAAAACAATAATAAATTAGTGTGAACCAATAATGATAATATTTTTATTTCCACAAGAAAAGAACAAAATAAACAAACAACTTGTGCAAATGTTAGAAAATAACCAACTACTTATAAATACTAAGACAACTTTTACATCTACAAAATGATATGGCTTGATATATCTATGTGTGGTTTCCACCATTTATTTTCTTTTGAAACTGTGTATCGAAATAAGGTATCATGAATTTGGATTCAAATTTAAGATGTTGAAGCGATAGAGTAAGTTGATATTTGAAGAGTAATTTTTAATTTCAAATTAGAGCTGTAACTCCAACAACTATGTCTCAATTCAAATCCCAATTGACAAGTCTATGTCATGGCTAACTATAGTAAAGTCCACGTTATAATGACAGTAGTTGATCAACTTTGGTTTTGCTATCCTTGTCTATCATTCAACAAAGCCGGTGGTTCTATCCTTTTCTAGGTCCACAACGATGCCAATTATGTTATTGACAGTGTAGAAATATAATTTAGTTGATCAACTTTGGTTTTGCTATCCTTGTCTATCATTCGACATAGCCGGTGGTACTATCCTTTTCTAGGTCCACAACGATGCCAATTATGTTTTTGACAGTGTAGAAATTTAATTATCAATGCAGAGAATTGGCATCGCTATTCTTCTATCTTTATCCACTGCCATTATAACGTGGACCTCACTACACATCAAAGTCAACAAAAACAGTGGTTCTTGAAAACTTTTAACTTGGATAAAGAAGTGTTACAGTGCTTTGAAAAGACTGACTTAAATAAAGTTATAAGTTTTTACCAAGTATGAGTGAAATGCATTGGAAAAAAAAAGTTGAAGAGAAACCTCTAGATAAACTGCGACTATTTACAGGTAAGCATGGAAAACAATAATAAATTAGTGTGAACCAATAATGATAATATTTTTATTTCCACAAGAAAAGAACAAAATAAACAAACAACTTGTGCAAATGTTAGAAAATAACCAACTACTTATAAATACTAAGACAACTTTTACATCTACAAAATGATATGGCTTGATATATCAATGTGCGGTTTCCGCCATTTATTTTCTTTTGAAACTCTGTATCGAAATAAGGTATCATGAATTTGGATTCAAATTTAAGATGTTGAAGCGATAGAGTAAGTTGATATTTGAAGAGTAATTTTTAATTTCAAATTAGAGCTGTAACTCCAACAACTATGTCTCAATTCAAATCCCAATTGACAAGTCTATGTCATGGCTAACTATAGTAAAGTCCACGTTATAATGACAGTAGTTGATCAACTTTGGTTTTGCTATCCTTGTCTATCATTCGACATAGCCGGTGGTACTATCCTTTTCTAGGTCCACAACGATGCCAATTATGTTATTGACAGTGTAGAAATATAATTATCAATGCAGAGAATTGGCATCGCTATTCTTCTATCTTTATCCACTGCCATTATAACGTGGACCTCACTACACATCAAAGTCAACAAAAACAGTGGTTCTTGAAAACTTTTAACTTGGATAAAGAAGTGTTACAGTGCTTTGAAAAGACTGACTTAAATAAAGTTATAAGTTTTTACCAAGTATGAGTGAAATGCATTGGAAAAAAAAAGTTGAAGAGAAACCTCTAGATAAACTGCGACTATTTACAGGTAAGCATGGAAAACAATAATAAATTAGTGTGAACCAATAATGATAATATTTTTATTTCCACAAGAAAAGAACAAAATAAACAAACAACTTGTGCAAATGTTAGAAAATAACCAACTACTTATAAATACTAAGACAACTTTTACATCTACAAAATGATATGGCTTGATATATCAATGTGCGGTTTCCGCCATTTATTTTCTTTTGAAACTCTGTATCGAAATAAGGTATCATGAATTTGGATTCAAATTTAAGATGTTGAAGCGATAGAGTAAGTTGATATTTGAAGAGTAATTTTTAATTTCAAATTAGAGCTGTAACTCCAACAACTATGTCTCAATTCAAATCCCAATTGACAAGTCTATGTCATGGCTAACTATAGTAAGGTCCACGTTATAATGACAGTAGTTGATCAACTTTGGTTTTGCTATCCTTGTCTATCATTCGACATAGCCGGTGGTACTATCCTTTTCTAGGTCCACAACGATGCCAATTATGTTTTTGACAGTGTAGAAATTTAATTATCAATGCAGAGAATTGGCATCGCTATTCTTCTATCTTTATCCACTGCCATTATAACGTGGACCTCACTACACATCAAAGTCAACAAAAACAGTGGTTCTTGAAAACTTTTAACTTGGATAAAGAAGTGTTACAGTGCTTTGAAAAGACTGACTTAAATAAAGTTATAAGTTTTTACCAAGTATGAGTGAAATGCATTGGAAAAAAAAAGTTGAAGAGAAACCTCTAGATAAACTGCGACTATTTACAGGTAAGCATGGAAAACAATAATAAATTAGTGTGAACCAATAATGATAATATTTTTATTTCCACAAGAAAAGAACAAAATAAACAAACAACTTGTGCAAATGTTAGAAAATAACCAACTACTTATAAATACTAAGACAACTTTTACATCTACAAAATGATATGGCTTGATTTGTTTGATATATCAATGTGCGGTTTCCGCCATTTATTTTCTTTTGAAACTCTGTATCGAAATAAGGTATCATGAATTTGGATTCAAATTTAAGATGTTGAAGCGATAGAGTAAGTTGATATTTGAAGAGTAATTTTTAATTTCAAATTAGAGCTGTAACTCCAACAACTATGTCTCAATTCAAATCCCAATTGACAAGTCTACGTCATGGCTAACTATAGTAAGGTCCACGTTATAATGACAGTAGTTGATCAACTTTGGTTTTGCTATCCTTGTCTATCATTCGACATAGCCGGTGGTACTATCCTTTTCTAGGTCCACAACGATGCCAATTATGTTTTTGACAGTGTAGAAATTTAATTATCAATGCAGAGAATTGGCATCGCTTATATAAGTTAAGAATCATGTGCCTGGTACTCCCATTGGATGGGTTACCACTTGAGCCAACTCCTCTGAATATGAGTTGTAAAATCGCTTCCTGGTGGTTTGGAACCCACCTAAAACTTTAGGTCCATTCATCTCACCGCCTCATCATCATCCTCAGCAAAAAAATACATTAAGACTCAATATCAATTTCAAACTCCATTGTTCACAAAATATTTTAGTTCAACTGTGTAGTGTTGGTTTGTGTTGTGCTTTGGATGCTGGTCGACTGCAGACTACAGAGTATAGATGTTGTGTGCTGTGCTACATTATACAGCCAGTGGTGTCATCAAATGGCAACCAAGTGTTGTGCAAAAATAGAATAGGTTCTATTTTGGCGTAACACTACTTTGTGCGGCACTGCAGATGGTCTCTAGTGGGCCATCTATGTTTGTTCTCTACTATAGCTCTGACTTACCAGCCACACTTCGCAGCGCGATAATGTACAGCGAGTGGAGCCGTGGCCAAACTGTATGATCCTCAAGTGGAAGACACAGTTATAAGTAAATACTGACCTTTACTAATGGGAAATAATTCCCAGGGTCACCCTGATCCGGCAATTTTGCATATGCTCTTTGTGGACTTCCGCCAAGCATTTGATAGCATCAAAAGAGACAGAATGATGAATGTGCTAAATGAGATGGGAATCCCAAGAAAGTTGACAAGTCTCATAAAGATGACAATGTATGGTATGACATCACAAGTTAAAATATGAAACAAACTGAGTCACTCATTCAATGTTACAACCGGTGTAAGACAAGGTGACGCACTGTCAGCAACCCTCTTCAATTTTATGCTTGAAACAATACTTCAGAAGATAGGTAACAAGGTAGACAAGTAACACAATACTTAACAGAACAAGTCAAATACTGGCCTATGCGGATGATGTGCTGCTGATAGCATGGAATCGCAATAAGTTGAAAGAGATTTTCAGCACAATGAAAGAGGAAGCAAGAGAGCTGGGTCTTGAAATTAATATTGGGAAGACTAAGTATATGAGAATGTCTGCAAATGAAAGAAGAAGGCACGTAGACAACTTGATACTATCAGATGATTGCAGCATTGAAGGTGTCAGAGAGTTTAAGTATCTTGGAGTTACACTGACAGCCGACAATAAGACTAGCCAAGAAATCTCTAACAGAATTATGATGGGCAATCGAGCATATTTTGCAAATCAAAGGATGTTTAAGAGTAGAATAGTATCAAGAGCAACTAAAGTGAAAATGTACAAGACGTTAGTCTGACCGGTTGTGACATATGGAGCAGAGACATGGACACTGCTGAGCAGGGATGGAAGAGCACTGAAGTCATTCGAGAGAAAGATGTATTGAAGGATCTGGGGACCACTATGTAATGGAGGGGTTTGGAGAACCAGACATAACAGCGAAATCGATAAGGCTATAGGGGGAAGGAAATATTGTAAGATTTATTAAGGCAAGAAGGATGGAATGGCTTGGACATGTGGTGAGAATGAATATGGAAAGGACACAACTTAGACTGCTGGATGGACGAATGATGGGGACGAGAAAGAGAGGAAGACCGAGAATGAGATGGATAAATGATGTGATAGGTGATCTGTGTGTGCTGGGCGTATCCAACAACTGGTGGCAAAGATCCCAGAGAAGAGACAATTGGAGGCATTGTGTTGAGGAGGCCAAGGTCCACCCAGGACTGTAGAGCCAACTAAAGTAAAGTTAGTATGTACCCTGATCTGGCTAACCTCAGTCAGCGTCTGGAGAGGGCTGGAGTAGGATTTACTGCTCTCAATGTGGTGTCAGCCGGCCGCTCAAGGTTGGAACAGCCGGGCATGATTGGCCTCCTAGTGGTGTTTGGCAACCTTCCGACACCAAGTGGTGTCCTCTAGGTTCACCACGGCAGTCTCCTCATGAGTTGGAAAATCTTCAGGAGGTGAAATGCATCCTTTGCACTGTCCGAAGGGAGGGGTGTAGCTAGGATAGACGGGAGAGTAGGGTAGCTCATCTGCTCAGTATTCAGTTTGAGGAAAAATATATAAATTAGTTCGAATTTGAATTTTAAAATGCTGTAAATCACCCTGAAGATGACTGCTACTGCAAATATTGACAAAAGGGTTAACAGATAGATGGAAACTCAATGATCACTGCTATCCAAAAATTATTTGCCAGTCAGGAATGCTCACCCTTACACCAAACTGACAATCTCTTGATAGCAGCGATCATTTTAATCAAAGATTACAGCATTTAATTGGGATTTTCGTTTAATAATAATTATTCATTAATTAGCATTTGTACAAATGCAATTTCTAATTTATCTCCATTTGTAAAAATATAGACTTGATCACTGCTCTATCCTTAATACGTTTTAATTGGTTTGTTTTCAGATGGCAAGCACAAGTGGACGCACTAATCCACCAAAGAGGAGGCGTGAGGAGGAAGAAGGAAGTGTTGGCCTTCCTCCTAAGAGAAGGTGCATTGCACATCATCAGGCCCCTCTCCGAAGATCCCAGAGGATAATACAAAAAAAGTAAGTAACCTATATGAATATAAACTATTCCAATAAAATTGATACATTATATTCTCTACTAAGTAGGTAACCCGTGCTCCCCAAGGGTCTGTTTAAAGCACAAACAGGTTGAATTTAGTTTTATAGTTTCAGTTGATATCTTTCAATATCACTACTTTCAATGTTACTAACTACAGTAATTATTTACAATGGGAAAACGAATTGATTGGGCTCTTAGCTTTGCATCAAAAATCTAATAAAGTCACTTTTTGAAGAAAACCCTTCCGGCTCCGATTTTTCCATCTTTTTGGCCTTATAACGTTTTAACGACTGATTGAAAAAATCCGTGCTAATAATGAGCTCATAGAGCATAATATTTTCTTCAATTTTAATGTATTATTTCATTATATTATGCATCTCCCTACGATTGTTGCAACCATTTTAGTGTTGAGTGTAAAATCTTCAGTTTAACAACAATAGATCAATTGACAAAGAAATTTGGAGGGAACGTTTGGAACACAATATTTGACTCTGCAGTTTTGTTTGGACTACTTAGAAGGTAACATATCAAAAGTTCTCATTCCTACACCTTGTGCTTAAGGGATGAGGGTGGTTTAAAAGTTGCAATTTCATTTCTGGCTAAGACACATGTATCTTGGAAACAATGCATTTCAGCGACACGACTAGCGGAACAAAAATGAAGCTAGATAAATTTCTTACAAGTTTTGTTCAGTAGGGTTTTTTGATATCTCCTTTAGTTTCAGAGATATTTGTTTCTAAAAGTGTAAAATCTTTGAAAAGACAGTTTTTTTCCAATATTTGCACTTTCAGGGTGGGGGCGTGACAGTCAAGACCGACCACATTCGAGGCCTACGACCATAGAGGACTGTTTTACAGTCCTCTATGGTCGTAGACCTTGACTGTCGGGAGTGTACGAAAATTAGATTGGCCTCAACTGTCGCCTAACGCAGGCGACATTTGAGGCCACTTTTTCAGAAGTCCTCTCCCATCTTAGGTCTCGCCTGTCGGGGCTGTACAAAAATTAGAGTGGCCTCAACTGTCACCTAACACAGGCGATATTTGAGGCCACTTTTTCAGAAGTCCTCTCCCATCTTAGGTCTCGCCTGTCGGGGCTGTACAAAAATTAGAGTGGCCTCAACTGTCACCTAACACAGGCGATATTTGAGGCCACTTTTTCAGAAGTCCTCTCCCATCTTAGGTCTCGCCTGTCGGGGCTGTCAGCCGGCCGCTCAAGGTTGGAACAGCCGGGCATGATTGGCCTCCTAGTGGTGTTTGGCAACCTTCCGACACCAAGTGGTGTCCTCTAGGTTCACCACGGCAGTCTCCTCATGAGTTGGAAAATCTTCAGGAGGTGAAATGCATCCTTTGCACTGTCCGAAGGGAGGGGTGTAGCTAGGATAGACGGGAGAGTAGGGTAGCTCATCTGCTCAGTATTCAGTTTGAGGAAAAATATATAAATTAGTTCGAATTTGAATTTTAAAATGCTGTAAATCACCCTGAAGATGACTGCTACTGCAAATATTGACAAAAGGGTTAACAGATAGATGGAAACTCAATGATCACTGCTATCCAAAAATTATTTGCCAGTCAGGAATGCTCACCCTTACACCAAACTGACAATCTCTTGATAGCAGCGATCATTTTAATCAAAGATTACAGCATTTAATTGGGATTTTCGTTTAATAATAATTATTCATTAATTAGCATTTGTACAAATGCAATTTCTAATTTATCTCCATTTGTAAAAATATAGACTTGATCACTGCTCTATCCTTAATACGTTTTAATTGGTTTGTTTTCAGATGGCAAGCACAAGTGGACGCACTAATCCACCAAAGAGGAGGCGTGAGGAGGAAGAAGGAAGTGTTGGCCTTCCTCCTAAGAGAAGGTGCATTGCACATCATCAGGCCCCTCTCCGAAGATCCCAGAGGATAATACAAAAAAAGTAAGTAACCTTTATGAATATAAACTATTCCAATAAAATTGATACATTATATTCTCTACTAAGTAGGTAACCCGTGCTCCCCAAGGGTCTGTTTAAAGCACAAACAGGTTGAATTTAGTTTTATAGTTTCAGTTGATATCTTTCAATATCACTACTTTCAATGTTACTAACTACAGTAATTATTTACAATGGGAAAACGAATTGATTGGGCTCTTAGCTTTGCATCAAAAATCTAATAAAGTCACTTTTTGAAGAAAACCCTTCCGGCTCCGATTTTTCCATCTTTTTGGCCTTATAACGTTTTAACGACTGATTGAAAAAATCCGTGCTAATAATGAGCTCATAGAGCATAATATTTTCCTCAATTTTAATGTATTATTTCATTATATTATGCATCTCCCTACGATTGTTGCAACCATTATAGTGTTGAGTGTAAAATCTTCAGTTTAACAACAATAGATCAATTGACAAAGAAATTTGGAGGGAACGTTTGGAACACAATATTTGACTCTGCAGTTTTGTTTGGACTACTTAGAAGGTAACATATCAAAAGTTCTCATTCCTACACCTTGTGCTTAAGGGATGAGGGTGGTTTAAAAGTTGCAATTTCATTTCTGGCTAAGACACATGTATCTTGGAAACAATGCATTTCAGCGACACGACTAGCGGAACAAAAATGAAGCTAGATAAATTTCTTACAAGTTTTGTTCAGTAGGGTTTTTTGATATCTCCTTTAGTTTCAGAGATATTTGTTTCTAAAAGTGTAAAATCTTTGAAAAGACAGTTTTTTTCCAATATTTGCACTTTCAGGGTGGGGGCGTGACAGTCAAGACCGACCACATTCGAGGCCTACGACCATAGAGGACTGTTTTACAGTCCTCTATGGTCGTAGACCTTGACTGTCGGGAGTGTACGAAAATTAGATTGGCCTCAACTGTCGCCTAACGCAGGCGACATTTGAGGCCACTTTTTCAGAAGTCCTCTCCCATCTTAGGTCTCGCCTGTCGGGGCTGTACAAAAATTAGAGTGGCCTCAACTGTCACCTAACACAGGCGATATTTGAGGCCACTTTTTCAGAAGTCCTCTACCATCGTAGGTCTCGACTGTCGGGGCTGTACAAAAATTAGAGTGGCCTCAACTGTCACCTAACACAGGCGATATTTGAGGCCTCTTTTTCAGGAGTCCTCTACCGTCGCTGGCCTTGAATGTTGCTGGTCTCGACTGTCGGGCCTGTACAAAAATTAGAGACTCGCTTGCAGCAGGCGACAGTTGAGGACACATCCTACTGCGATTCCAGACAAAATACATTTTATAATGATTATAACTTATATTATAACTTATACATATGATGTTATCATCATATAAAAGTAATCATGTGATTAATTCCATAAGCAACATCGTTAATGGAATAAATGAACAATTTAGTTTTTATGAGAAAAGCTCAATGTATATATAGATCAAGAAAATGTAAAATGTGAATGTGTGAAATTGATAAAAGTTATTGATTTGTAACAGGATATTGATTCGTAGAATAATATCCTACATCTATCATGAACTGAGAATTTGACATCAAAGTATCAAAAAGGTATTTACGAGTTTGAAAATTTTGTTTTTTATGATGAAGCAACTAAGGTTTATTTACAGTTGTAAAATTGCAATGCTTATTCATAATATGGAAGGAATAATGGGATATAATATATTATTCAATTGCTGGTAAATCCATACAAATTAAATGATAATATTGTTTTGGTGCTGTCTACCATTCTGGAGAGCCTAGTGCAGGTGACAGTTGAGGCCTCTTTTTCAGGAGTCCTCTATGGTCGCAGGTCTCGACTGTCAGGAGTGTACAGAAATTAGAGAGGCCTGAACTGTCGCCTAACGCAGGCGACATTTGAGGCCTCTTTTTCAGGAGTCCTCTGCCGTCGCAGGTCTTGACTGTTGGGGCTGTACAAAAATTAGAGTGGCCTCAACTGTCGCCTAACGCAGGCGACATTTGAGGCCACTTTTTCAGTCCTCTACCGTCGCTGGCCTCGAATGTCGCCGGTGTCTACTGTTGCTGGTCTCTTCTGTCGTTTGCCTCGTTTGACATTGACCCTTCAGGGCTCATTACTCAACAAATGCATATTGTTTGAGATATATGCAAAAAAAACAAAGTATGGTACTTGCAAACCACCCCCACCCTTTCAGCACAGGGGGTAGGAGTGAGGACTTTTTATATGTTTACCCCCTTGCTATCCCAAACAGGGCTGCGGGGTCAAAAATTGTGTTCCAAACTTTTCCCTCTTCAATCCTTCATTGTCTGGACTAAAAAAGATTTCAAGTAATTGAAAAATAGAATCATTTTTGGTTTCATTTTCTATTAATGTTTTGACTTTACCTATTTCTTGATCCTGTTTTCAAACTTTTCTTTTATTTTCAGTGCTGAGAGACTAGAACAAGAACAGCAACAACAACAACAACAGCAACAACAACAACAGCAACATCAACAACAACAGCAACAACAACAACAACAGCACCAACATCAACAGCCCGAACAACCGGAACAGGAACCTGATGTTATGGATTGTACGTATTTACCCACAGTTTTTATATTCTTCTGATTATTATTTTTCTCCTCCTCCTCCTCCTCCTCCTTCACCTCCTCATTCACCTCCTACTCCTTTCCCTCCACTTCTCTTTACTTTCATTCCATCTGTACAAATAGCAAAATGCCACATTTCCACTCACTATCCATGAAAGCTGTCAATGATAAATTTAGGTAGCACTGAGTATAACAATGAGTGTAGGCCTAATATTCTTATTTTTAAACTGTAGGTGTTTGATCCTTTTTCCAAATAATAAAAAATGTATTGGAAATTGGTTCGTTTATTTCTGAACACTGTTTGAAAATGTCTTTGTTTTAATTTCAGTATATTTGGAACTCTATTGGGCCAGAATTGGCAAAGGGCCCTACTGGCCATGCCAGATAGTTCGAGACGAAGATGAGAGATTTTACAAGAGAAAAAGTAAGTCATCAACATTATCTACTTGAACAATACTCTGGATAGTCCACTATTGCATTTCTTGTTTTGTTTATTCATTCATTTTTCATTCATATACAATCACATATTGAACAAATTATTCATATTTATATGCATAACAATAATTATTATTATTATTGGCCTTATGAATTTTGATCGATCTATCCATTTCTATCTATCTCTTTTATAATTCAAACATTGCAACATTTGAAATGGACCAACAGGCTTTCTTGAGGTCCAAACTGTTCCAATTCCAATTCATACAACATTCCAACTCTATAAATTTCTAGCCAAACAGAATATTGTATGATAGGTAGTGAGTCTTATCATAGAGAAATATAGCATAAGAAGAAGATAGCCCATGGTATAGGTCATTTATGTTCTGTTTATATACTGTTGACTACTGTCTATTATTACTTTTCTTGCTGGCTGAGAGTATAAGAATGGCACAGTATGAGAGACCACCAGCATCACATAGCTTCAAGAAAATGAACCACTAAGTTTGATATAACATTTAAATTTATAACATAAATGCCCTATACCTTGGAATATATTCTTAGGCTATATTTTCTCTATGGTCTTCTGTATGACCATGACTATTGAAAATTTTCAAAAAAGGGTTTAAAAAAATAGTTAGAAATCAGCCATTAGATTCAATTCATTTTTATGTAAATTGTAACTAGAGTAGATTATTAATCATATTCACTAGACTAGTTCTTTACAATAAACAGAATAAGTTTAATTTTTTCTTCATGTTTGTTTTCAGTTTGCTCCAACGGTGTCATCAGAGTATCTCTCTATGTGCGGTGGTTGGGGGATGGGAGGCATTCCTGGGTGGGCCTCTCTTATTTGGTGCCCTTTGAGAGGGCACCAACCCCCCAACAGACACCCTACACAATGTTAAAAAACTATGTCATAACTGTAAGTGTAACAACATGTTTCTGAGTAAATATTACAGTAATTACAATATGACAACACTTGATTATTACAATATCACAAAATATTGATTATTAATATTATTAGATACAATTGAATATTGAATTATTAATAATATGAGTACATTCATTAAGTCGCGAAAATCCAAATAAACCTGTCTATGAATAATGGGATGTTTATACAGGGCAACCATGTTCTTCAAACTGCCAGTACTGGGTGATGGGGTGGGGGGGTTATTATCAAGGAATGTTGGCAGATGGCCCATACTATGCCATTTCAGTTGCTATGAGCGTTGGGATGTACAACATTGTGTGTTCGCTGTGAAGCAGTTTTTCTAAAAACAATGAATCTGTAGTCACAGTGCAATGCTTTTTTGTCAATATTTTAGAGTTGGGCCTCAAGGTGCAATGCCTGATCAAGATACTGTACTCCGATGGGTTGCAGCGTTCAGGAGTAGTAGTTCTCTGATGAAAAAGAAACCACCTGGTCTTCCCTGTTCAGTTAATACTCCTGAAAATGTAGACCGAGTCAGTGTCGTCTAGTCCTGATACCATCTCGTCGAGTCAATCGTCTAGGACTAGTAACAACCGCCGTTCTGACTTGGTCTACATTTTCTAGTACTCCTAAACTGGTCTAGAACTAGTACTCCTAAACTGGTCTAGAACTAGTACTCCTAAACTGGTCTAGAACTAGTACTCCTAAACTGGTCTAGAACTAGTACTCCTAAACTGGTCTAGAACTAGTACTCCTAAACTGGTCTAGAACTAGTACTCCTAAACACTTCAACCCATCGGAGTACAGTATTTTGATCAGGCATTGCATCTCAATGCCCAACTCTAAAATATTGACGGAAAAATATTGTACTGTGACTACAGTCTATTATTACTTTTCTTGCTGGCTGAGAGTATAAGAATGGCACAGTATGAGAGACCACCAGCATCACATAGCTTCAAGAAAATGAACCACTAAGTTTGATATAACATTTAAATTTATAACATAAATGCCCTATACCTTGGAATATATTCTTAGGCTATATTTTCTCTATGGTCTTCTGTATGACCATGACTATTGAAAATTTTCAAAAAAGGGTTTAAAAAAATAGTTAGAAATCAGCCATTAGATTCAATTCATTTTTATGTAAATTGTAACTAGAGTAGATTATTAATCATATTCACTAGACTAGTTCTTTACAATAAACAGAATAAGTTTAATTTTTTCTTCATGTTTGTTTTCAGTTTGCTCCAACGGTGTCATCAGAGTATCTCTCTATGTGCGGTGGTTGGGGGATGGGAGGCATTCCTGGGTGGGCCTCTCTTATTTGGTGCCCTTTGAGAGGGCACCAACCCCCCAACAGACACCCTACACAATGTTAAAAAACTATGTCATAACTGTAAGTGTAACAACATGTTTCTGAGTAAATATTACAGTAATTACAATATGACAACACTTGATTATTACAATATCACAAAATATTGATTATTAATATTATTAGATACAATTGAATATTGAATTATTAATAATATGAGTACATTCATTAAGTCGCGAAAATCCAAATAAACCTGTCTATGAATAATGGGATGTTTATACAGGGCAACCATGTTCTTCAAACTGCCAGTACTGGGTGATGGGGTGGGGGGGTTATTATCAAGGAATGTTGGCAGATGGCCCATACTATGCCATTTCAGTTGCTATGAGTGTTGGGATGTACAACATTGTGTGTTCGCTGTGAAGCAGTTTTTCTAAAAACAATGAATCTGTAGTCACAGTGCAATGCTTTTTTGTCAATATTTTAGAGTTGGGCCTCAAGGTGCAATGCCTGATCAAGATACTGTACTCCGATGGGTTGCAGCGTTCAGGAGTAGTAGTTCTCTGATGAAAAAGAAACCACCTGGTCTTCCCTGTTCAGTTAATACTCCTGAAAATGTAGACCGAGTCAGTGTCGTCTAGTCCTGATACCATCTCGTCGAGTCAATCGTCTAGGACTAGTAACAACCGCCGTTCTGACTTGGTCTACATTTTCTAGTACTCCTAAACTGGTCTAGAACTAGTACTCCTAAACACTTCAACCCATCGGAGTACAGTATTTTGATCAGGCATTGCATCTCAATGCCCAACTCTAAAATATTGACGGAAAAATATTGTACTGTGACTACAGATTCATTGTTTCTAAAAAAACTTGTTAACAGTGAACACACGATGTTGTACATTCCAATGCCCATAGCAACTGAAACGGTATAGTATGGGCCATCTGCCAACATTTGTTCCAGGGCAATACCCCCTCCCATTGACAAGTACTGGCTGTTCGAAAAACATGCATTTCCTCTGCACCACTCTGTATTACTTGTGTCTACCAAAAGATAGCATCACTATTCATATGAAAAAGAAAAACATTTAAAATAATTTATTGTGTGCAGGTTACAAAAGGTCTACAGTATTGTTTTATTTTTATTATTATTTTTGTTGAGTATGTTAATGTGAGGATGTGGTTTTGCCAAGAGCAAGGAGTGTTCCTTTTCGAACTGTCTTTCATAAGAAACCTATTCAATGCCTCTACACTCTTTCAAATGGGGCTATCTTGGATGTTTTTAAGAAATATTTATTAGTTTCTAAGGATACTTCATAAATAAAATGGTTAACAAGAGTAAAAAATAGATTTTTGCACATATTGGAGAACATGGCAGACATTTCGAACTAATGTTATAAAATTTTTGTGCTATATATTTTATACAACTATGTACTTATATCCATTATTACTCCATATAACCCCACTGGAACACTCGTTGCTATTGGAAAAAGGGGGCATGCTTCACATTATCCTTCACAAAACAATACTGCTTACCTGTTGTAATCTGTACACATTAAATGACTCACATTTATGTTTTTCATTTATTAACAGTGATGCTATCTTCCAGTAGCCACACAACGAATATAAAACCCCACTTTTTACAGATATGTTTATTTGAATGTGCGTGACTTGATGAACATTCTGTATAATAAAAAATATTGAATTATTATAGGAATATTAATTATTATATACAATTGAAATGGAATTAAATGTGTTAGATTCAAATGGAACTATAGTGGGATTCATGTTATAAAGACAGTGGAAATTATAGGGAGTCATTGTTGCCACTTTTTCTTTTCACCACTATAGTAGATAGCCCCCTGTAAATCTGATATGATATTGATTAATGATTCTTTCTAATAATGATCAATTCCATCTTAAATATGTTCCATTCATCAAGGAGAGATATTTTCCAATAATTTGGTAGTAAATTTCCATTATTGAGAAGAAATATTTTGGTAGTTCATATTTTTGCATAGTCTGGTAACAATTCGGCAACTGTGTAGAGTTGGAAAAAGATAGAGCTATCTATATAAGATATTTATAAGATACTGTCTCTATAACCTGACTGTCACAATGGATAACCCAGCAGCAAGAAGTGCCACATGGTTTTTTAAAATTTGCTGCTGCTCTACTCCATAATCTTTTTAGCAATTGACTCCATACAGCAACATTGAACTCATGGTGAACAACATGGTGACGGCAGAGGGAAAATGCTCAAGCTTTGATTGAATATGGTTGGAATCGCCGCCATTAACAATTTATAGTCGAGTTTGCAAAGCCTGCATAACGAGAATGGAGCAATTCTCATTTTTAATGACTGAACAAAGCAAATCTTAATGAATACAATACAATATATGATAATGATTGTTAAAATAAATAAATAATCAATATTTTATTTTTGTTTTCAGCACCTCAAAACGAAAGACAACTTGAAGGCCTGTAAGGTGCCAAGGAGGCTGGTGGCCAAAGTGGACGCAGCAGTGGAGTTGGCTATGGAGATGCAGGATGTTTTTATATGAGTAGAAGAAAGAAAGAAATAATTGTGAGGAGTACTCTGGAGAGAAGGGTACAGTGTCTGATGGGTGAGTGATGATGATCAATTCATTTCATTTTTATTGTTTATTAATAATAATTCAATTTATACTCAAAGTTAATGTACTTCGCTTATTACACAGTCACTATATAACCTATTATCATAAATTTATATACTTTTATTCATTCATTCATTTCTATGATTATGATGATGATGATTTTAGGCCTACAATAATGAATTATTATCAATCTAGTACCATTATCAAATTTCAATTGAATATCATATGTAGCTAATAATTATTGTTATGCTACTTCATCAATTTCAAATCTATTATTGTAAAAAATTTATATTACAAGATTCGTGATTACATTTTCTTAATTTCTAAATAGAATGTAGAATTGGTTGATTGATTGATCATGCTTTATGGACAGACAGGGAGGCTGCAAACCTCTCTCGATCATTGTTTAAATGTTTAATTTTGATCAATTCATGAATATTTTATTATTTTCTATTTGTTCAATGAAATAGAATTAATTTTTTTGCAATTTTCAGCTCTATCTCTATTTATAAAAATAGAACATATCACTAAAAGGCCTAACATGTCCTCGCCCAATTTATATTGCTGGTGTAATAATAGTACCTAATGAATAAATAAAAAGGAATTATTAGGCCCCAAAATTTCCAATTCATAGCACTTAAAAAAAACAGCCTCAAATCAAATGTGAATTCTCAATATAATATTAATTTATTTTTCTCACATATTGTCCCCTAATTCCACGAAGCAAATAATTATAATACTTATAATTTCTTTACTCCAATTCAAGTTCAAATTAATTCAACCAAATACACAAAATGCATCAACATCTTGTCAAAAATATAATTCAAAATTCACAATAAAATTCAATAAATAATATAAAAGATAATTAACAATAATCAGAATAAAACAATAAATATAAATGTAATTTAAAAAAATAAAAATCAGTCAAACAAAAATTAACAGCCACCTAGAAGTTGAATATCTCTTATTATTAAATAAAAATTAATCAACTCCATGTATGTCTGTAAATTAGTCCAGATATTCAACATTGCCTACCCCATAAAGCAACAGAATGATAATAACCCTACCTCCAGATAATATTCTGTGTAGAATGTCTTCGATTTGTATCCAATGGCGCCTCTGGCAAAAACTTTCCTCTTTCCATCTTCTCACATTCAGAATCACTGATCTTGGGGGGATTTCGATTACATTCGTTTTGGTTACCAGCCTATCTGGAAATTTTTGTAACAATGTATTGAGTACCTGTAGGTGGGTAATTTATTGCGTTCTAATTATTGAAAATTGGGCCAAAATTGGAAGCTTGGTATTACTAGGCCTACAATATGATTGATTAAATAGAACAGGATGCACTTGTAGCTAAATTTCAGTTTCAAGTCTTCAAACTTCACACAGATAATTGGCAATGATTCAAGTAGAAAATGAAGGCTCTGGTACAATCTTGACTTTTGACTTTGACTCTGACCGACTGGCCACGACTTGACCTCGACTTATCCCTAATTCTCCCCTCAATATTTATTTTTCCATTTCATCTTAAAATTATTCATATATGGTATTCAACTATTTGGGGAAATTTTATTTTCTCACATTAGATACTTTTTTATAGCTTTATTTTTCTGGAGGTCAAGGTTGTTTCAGAGCCCACAATTTTTATTTATTATCCAGTTGAACTTAAATAAATTGTCAAATGGTTTAATTTCAAGTCGTCCAAAATAAATTGTCTAGTTGAATTACCATTGAGCATTTCTGGACAGATTTCCTCATATCAGCTCTGTTTACTTGAGTGACTGATAAGTCTGATAAGCCAAAATATTTTTTTTTTCAAAAAATAAGCTAATCTTTTGATGGCCAAGGCAGAGGATTCTTTTAAAAATTGAGTAAGGTTCAGATGAATTCCTGTTACAGTCATTGTACCATACAAATCCATTGTTTTTACACAGATGAAACGTGTATGTTGGTTGGAGCAGCTGGTTCATTCTTGACTTGTATGTTATTCTCTGAGAGGGATTTCTATCAGAACCATTTTTAGTTTAAAAAAGTTTTTGTTGATTATTTAATCATGCGTTGGGCTAGGGCACGAATTTTTTTGTAGACTCTTCAAGATAGAATAGCTTTGATGGAACAATTGTTCACATTAAGCATAATGGAAATCTTGTTTTTATGTAGAACTGAGAAGAAATACTTTTAGAAATAATTAAAGTTGAAAAAGATCCTCTCCGCAACTAAGCTTTGTCAACCAAGCATTATCAATCAATCAATAAAATAATTTTTATCTATCTTTGTACAGTACAGCAAGAAATATTTCAAGACATTTTATAAGATTAGAAGAAACAACATTTCTATGTACCATTTCCACTGATTACTAGGACATATTTTTCCCTGAATTTATTGTGTTAAACCAGGAATTATCAATTCAATTTTGTGACTATTGTAGGCCTATTGAGAAGTCTCTAGTCTCTAATCATTTTGTCAATTATCAATGTTCTTATTTTTGAATCATCATCATCATCATCATTATCATTTCAACTTATTTTTTATCAATTTGTCAGTTTAAAAGATTCCGTTTTACATTTTACAATATTCAGTTTTTTCATAAAAGAATCAAATTTTTATATGTAAGAATTGATTTATTCACTCATTATAATGACTGTGCCCGAATCTCTGAGTACTCCAACTCACCGAATTGCTCCAATCTATTAATTAAACATCTCTGCCAATACAACTCCAAAACTTTTTAGCCTCCTCCAAAAAGCCTCTCGCCACTATCAACAGCCTCCTGAAGCCTCGCCCCAAGATCAACAGCCTCCTGAAGTCTCGCCCCAAAATCAACAGCCTCCTGAAGCCTCCCGCCTGTACCAGCAGATTGCTCCTAAGCTATAGTATATAAAAAATTATATTGCATGCATCCACCATACATATTATATATATTATATTCATGTATCCATAATTATATACAAATATTCTTATTGTTTTAAATATTTATTGTATTGTAGTTTCACAGTATATTTGAAAAAATATATCCAAGAATAAAAAAAAGAATATAATTTATATAATATTAAAAAACATCAAAAAATTTAAATTAAAAAAAAATCAAAAAATTTAAATTATCAAAAAAATTGCATGTAATACATATAATACCTATAATTATATTCATTTATCCATTATTATATAAATAATGTAATCATTATTATTGTATTATATCTTATATATATTTATTGTTCATTATATTGTACTGTTATTTCAGAATATATACAAAACAATAAAATGAAAAAAATGAATATAATTTGTAAAATATGTAAAAAAATCTCAAATGTATTAAAAACCATAAAAAATATAAAAATAAAATTTGAAAAAAATATATATAAATTTGTAAATTAAAAAATACATATTATTGGTGTTTATGGTGGATGCATAATAAATTATGTGTGATTGTTACAAAACTATAAAATGAAAAAAATGAATATAATTTGTAAAATATGTAAAAAAAATATCAAAAGTATAAAAAAAACCATAAAAATAAAAAATATATAAATTTGTAAATCTGAAAAATACATATTATTGGTGATTATGGTGGATGCATAATTATGTGTGGTTGTTACAAAACGATAAAATGGAAAAAAATGAATATAATTTGTAAAATATGTAAAAAAAGTCTCAAATGTATTAAAAACCATAAAAATAAAGAAATATATATAATTTTGTAAATCTGAAAAATACATATTATTGGTGATTATGGTGGATGCATAATTATGTGTGGTTGTTACAAAACAATAAAATGAAAAAAATGAATATAATTTTTAAAATATGTAAAAAAATCTCAAATGTATTAAAAACCATAAAAAATATAAAAATAAAATTTTAAAAATATATTTATTTGTAAATCAATAAATACATATTATTGGTGTTTATGGTGGATGCATAATTTATTATGTGTGGTTGTTATAAAACGATAAAATGAAAAAAGGAATATAATTTTTAAAGTATGTAAAAAAAATCTTAAATTTATTAAAAACCCTAAAATTAAAAAAATATATATAAATTTGTAAAATTCAAAAAATACATATTATTGGTTTTTATGGTGGATGCATAATTATTATGTGTGTTTGTTACAAAATGATGAAATGAAAAAAAAGGAATATAATTTTTAAAATATGTAAAAAAAATCTCAAATTTATTAAAAACCATAAAAAATATAAAAATAAAATTTTAAAAATATATTTATTTGTAAATCAATAAATACATATTATTGTAGTTTATGGTGAATGCATAATTATGTGTGTTTGTTACAATATAGAAAACATGTAGAAAACGCTCTATCATACTCAAAAATCCCATGTGATTTGCATTGGTCTATCTCTCCTCTCTCAAGCCAGATAATGTACTTGAAGGTGGCTTTGAGTAAGAAATTCCATTCCTGGAAAAAAATCATCACTGTATCATCTATACTGATAGGAGTAGTAATTCCTATCCTCATTTTCTCCTGTATTCGTTTTTAAATAAATTGATGCTAGCAAAAAAAATAAAAATTCTAGCAAATGAATTGATTCTGTAGAAGTGCCAAACTACTTTCATAATTTTCTCACTGGATTATATCAGTGATTCAGCAGTAAATAATTATGATATCTATTCAAAGACTGAACAAATTATACCTTGGAAAGACTAGTTGACAAAAAATAAACTATTAAAATTAAACATTTGATAATTATTGTGATGTAAACGATAATGTGACTTTCAATGTATATTTATGTATGTAGCCTCAAACGATAGGCTGTTATTCCATTAAATAGAATAGTTTTGTACGAAATATTGACAAAATATTTGTGTCATCACATCCTGCTTTTTTATCCTACCTGTTTTGAAATTCATATATTAATTGAAACTTATTGTTGAAGACTTATATTCATTATATAATTGTTTTATCTTACTATATTGTTTTTAATTATTTTTTCTTTCAATGAATAAACTAAATAAATTAGATTTCTTCAATGATACCCCCTTTCTCCACACTGACAGATGTAAATCAAGTAGTGTAAAACAATGAAACTATCAGCACAGATCTAATGGTTGTCTGTGGTATTTAGTAATACAATGATTTTTTTCAATATTCAACATTGTTTGTTCATTCAACATTCAAATGTCCCAGTTCTAACCAAATATAGATATTATCAAATCAATTTATTTTCCATTTTTACAATATATACAGAGCATGAAATTACCATAGTTACTAAATGTCCATACAATGCTTATCAAATGTTCAAATATTGAACAAAAATATCTGATAATCTCCATTTAACGTTCGATAGTGGTTAAATAATGTCTAATAATGTTTGATAGCTGTTTAATATTCAACCAAACAATGTACATGAACGTTAATCATAGTCCAATTCTCTGTATATGGCAAATGCCAACAAAAATGGCGGCTGGTGAAAGAACAATATTAATGTTCAGTTCTGTGACGACAGTTAGCAAGTGGTCTGTGAGAGCATATCGAGTCAAGGGCAACCTCAGCTAAATCGTTAGGGTGTGATAACATTGAATGCCTAATAAATATATGAGTGCAAGTTCAAGTCAGATCATGCATGAGCCGAAAAACAAAATTTGAAAAGTGCCATTGAACCATGTTGAGACTTGCATGTAGCTGCTCACCCACTGAACGCAACCAGCAAGTGCAAGCGTTCAATGTGAGGGTTCCTGTTAATTTTTCTCAGATTTTGTTTTTCTCACCCCTGCATGCTTCATCATGCATAACCAAGCTTGCACTTCGCATTCAATGTGATCATACCCTTACACTTTGACAGACCACTCACAGAACTTCCTGACCGAGCTGAATGAATTGATACCAGTCTTTCACCAACCACCAGTTTATAATAAAATTAAAAAATAGTATGGTTGATTGGCGAGGAAAAATATATTAGGACACTTGTTTGGATAAAATTGGTATTTATATTTTGCAAATTTATGAAGAAATGTAACAGTCGCTGTAAATACAAATACTGTACTCCTTATAAATGATATTATAATGTTACTGGTTAGAACGGAAACAGTACAGTGCATGTCTTATCGCATTTAGTTCCTCTCTACCTAGCTCTGTCTATCTCCGAGGAGGAGGAGGAGGAGGAGGGTACTTTCTCCCCGGCAGAGCTGGCTGAGTCCCTGTTGTCTTTAAAACCGCATCAAGTAAGTCGATCTGCATTTTTATGTATTTTCCTCGGTCCTCCATATTTTGTGAACCCTCAAAGTTACCCAGCGTTGTACAATCTTATTTGTATTGCTAAAACCAATGACCAGTTGCTATAGTGAGGTCCACTTTAGAATGGCAGTGGAGAAAGATAGGAGAACAACGTTGCCAATCCTTTGTCTTGTCAACGTCTTCTATAGACGGTAGCTGATACAGGTCTATTTATGTAATATTAACTGTTTATTCTCGTTTCTCTTATGAATTTTGGGGATGCGATATTTTGATTTTTCACATACTCTCTTTTTTACTATCCACAGCTGTTTCAGCCAAGGATGAATTATCCTTTTAATGTCGTTCAGCCAGTTTTCTCAAGGATGAGACCTAGTGCAATCGAATCTTTATATCATGAACCTACTATGTTCCAAATTTCGTGAAAATTGTTAGAGCCGTTTTCGAGATCCGTTAAACATAAATAATCAGATATAAAAATAGCCAGATATAAAAATACAGAAATCGCTCGCTTAATATAATAGGATTAATTCCACATTGTTAAAAGACGATCTGGCGACAGAGCAAAGCGAGAAGGAGATAGCACTATCCGCTTTGTTGAATGATAGACAAGGATAGCATTGCTAATCAAACTCAGCCATTATAACGTGGACCTCACTATAGTCACTATATTCTAGTTGTTATTCAATTGACCGAATGTCAAATCTAATATAAACCCAATGTTTTGCAGTAAGTTGAATTGGTGTGTGGTTTCCGCAGGTGATGGTGATTAGTTCCGTGGTGTTGAACCAGATAGTGGTGGGACTTGCGGTGTCCTACCTGAGCGTCCTGATGTGTGGCATCGGTGTCCTGATGGCGTGGTGTGGCTTCTCTCCCCTCCGCCAACTGCCCACCTTCCACTGGGTGTGCGCCGAGTTGGCGCTCCACATATCTCTCACAGGTTCGTCCAAATACATCGACATAAACAAGTACATTAATTTATCTATAATATGATAAAGTAAATGATTGTCTTATTCACGTACGGGATAGGAAATTCACGAATGATGCAGTCTCAACTACTCAACTGATTAACTTGAAATTTTGCATATAGATTCTTAATTTACCGAGGGTGGTTATAGACCTATTTCAAATTCTTCAAGATTTCATTACATCAAGTAATCAGTTTGTCAAGTTCTTAATTAGACTATGGGTTTTCTGCTTGTAACAAATACGTCGACATCAACAAATCACTTTACCCATCAAACTACTGTACACACAAAAGTTTTAAGCCAAATTCCCACATTTCAGTGAACGTATCCAGTACAGTAAAAATATAATTCCTTTCAGATCTAATTGGACTATTTTATAAAGAATAAATGAAATAAATTGATTTGATGAATTGATTGATGTTTGCAGAGTTTTGCACAGCCGCTTGTTTTCTAAGCACATTCACAAGCAGCACCACGAGTGGATGGATCCAATCTCAGTTACCGCCATCTACTGTCATCCCATCGAGCACACATTCAGCAATCTGTTGCCGCCCTTCCTCGGGGTAAGCTCCAGCATAGATACACAACATATCCCATGGTGTTGTGTATCAAGTTCAGATGATACTGTATCATGTGTAGTGATACTGTATCATTCATGGTGATACCATTGAGAAAACATAGCATAAGAAGATATCCCATGGTGTTGTGTATAAATTTGGGATGATACTGTATCATGTGTGGTGTTACTGTATCCAAAATGTGGTGATACCATACAGAAAATGATATAGCTTAAGAAGATATCCCATGGTGTTGTGTATCAATTTGGGATGATACTGTATCATGTGTAGTGATACTGTATCATTCATGGTGATACCATTGAGAAAACATAGCATAAGAAGATATCCCATGGTGTTGTGTATAAATTTGGGATGATACTGTATCATGTGTGGTGATACTGTATCCAAAATGTGGTGATACCATACAGAAAATGATATAGCTTAAGAAGATATCCCATGGTGTTGTGTATCAATTTGGGATGATACTGTATCATGTGTGGTAATACTGTATCATTCATGGTGATACCATAGAGAAAATATAGCATAAGAAGATATCCCATGGTGTTGTGTATCAAGTTGGGATGATACTGTATCATGTGTGGTGATACTGTATCATTCATGGTGATACCATAGAGAAAATATAGCATAAGAAGATATCCCATGGTGTTGTGTATCAAGTTGGGATGATACTGTATCATGTGTGGTGATACTGTATCCAAAATGTGGTTATACCATACAGAAAATATAGCTTAAGGGCGGTTGCAGACGAACCACATTCGCATGTGGGATGTGGGACCGTCATACCACAGATCAATATGACGAAACGCCCAAACGCAGAGAGACTTTCACACTACATTCGAGAAAACGGTCATTAGTGCAACAGTAATGTTATGTAATGTTCAGGTTGTAGGTTATGTTGAGGTGATTTCATAATAGTGTTTCATCGTGATAAAATTTGTAGAACCAATATTGATATTGTGGAATCTTTCCATAATTGAAAAAACTATTTGAAATTGTCAAATTCCACTTTAATAAACACAAAGTTCACAGGACATGAAATCATGTAAATCGTGCAAACTTTGTGTTTATTAAAGTGGAGTTTGACAACAATTGTCAATTTGAAATTATTTCAAATAGCTTTTTTTAATTTTTCATATATTTTTCATTTTTCCATGGAACACCACTCTAGATCTTCGGTTCAAGTTTTTGGCGCGCACTTTTGAAATTAATTTCCATCAAAGAATGTCGTAGAGTAACTGCGAAAATTGACAAAGGCTGCTGTAGTATATTATCAAAATAATTATTTCAATTATTAAAATTATTTTATGATTCAAAGCAATAGTACAAATTCAAATCAAGTAGCTGGTGCTGGTGCCAGAGGAAAGAATACTTTATAAGTTCTAGGTTGGCTATGTTGTGAATGGAAACATTTTATTATTATTGTTATTATCATTATGTTGTCAGGACAGGTGATTTTCCATAATATTTCAATAGACAATAGTTGAGCTGGTATTGCAGAATGATTCAATGTGGAGAAAGCAGAAGATAGCTTGTTTTGCCTGCGCATGTGCAGAGAAGCAAGCAGACTACAATTCAATCGACCAATGAGAGCTCTTCAAATGTTAATTGTCACAATTTACCAGGCTTCAACTGTGGGGCAGGAATTTGTTACTGGAACTAGTTTCTGGTCAAAATTGTTCCCATGGGACATGGAACTTTTTCCCGGGTAAATTGTGAATCGTACAATTTACCACCTTTCATTTTTCCAGAATGGGCCCAATATGAAGTACACATCAAAGTACCAATTACAATTAACTACCGAGCTATCTAATATAACCTACAAATTTGAGGTAAAATTCAAGGGAACACTATCACAGCGACTGCGATTGTAGTACAGAAGCTAGGGGAAGCGTGGTGCTCAAACCAGTGGTACCACAATCGCAAGGAAAATAATCGCTACCACAGCGCACAACGCCATGTGGAAGTATCAGAGCCACTGCCATGTCTGTCAATGCATTTCATATGCGCTGCGTTTGTGGTACCACAGAAGGAAAATAGTAACTCCCACATCCCACATGCGATTGTGGTTCGTCTGCAACCGCCCTAAGAAAATATTCCATGGTGTTGTGTACAAGTTGAGATGATACTGTATCATATTCTGTTAATACTGTATCATTCAGGGTGATACAGTATCATTTTGTGGTGATACTAATAAGTAAATAATTTTATTTCCATCATAAATTCCACTTGACATTCATTTCAAGTTTTGGAAATTATATGACCACTTTGACAAGTTGTGTGGTCATTACTGTATCATTAATGGTGATACCATACAGAAAAGATAGCATAAGAAGATTTCCCATGGTATAGGTCGTTTATGTTCCAAATTGCATGCCAATTTCTTGTTTGCTCAAGCCGATTACTGTCGACTACTGTCTATGTTTTAATTCGTATTTTCTTTTGTCTGTCTGTATGTATGTAACGCATTTACGTCCAAACGTGTTGTTAGAATTCTATGAGATTTGGCAGGAATATTTTAATATTCTTCCTTTTTTAACTGCGTGTCGATGTATACACAAGACTTTTTGAAATTTTTCATTTTGAGGATAATATAAAAGGAAAAGTAATCTCCTCCATACTACGATATCACTATATATATCATCTACTCGGAGATAGGATTAATCAGACTATAGAATTATTCATAATCAATCAGCTGACAAGTGGATTATTCATTGCATGCATCACACACATGTCTGGAGGAGCCGGTGAACAAGTGACACCAGATACTTGTGGATGAGAAAACTGCGCGAGGTCTACTGTTCACAGAACTACTAGTATTACTATTTTTGCCGGGTGAGAGTGTAAGAACGGCACAATATGAGAGACTACCAGCATCACATAGCTCCACGAAAAAATCTGGTGTGGTACACTCACACAACTTTCCTTGCTCATTGAACTGTTAGCCCCGTTCTTAAACAAGAATAATTTAGGGGAATAACATAATGACGATTGGCGGCAACATAATTATTTGAAACTACGATCAGACTTCTGTATAATTATGTGTATAATTATATAATTGTTTTCAGAGTACTTTTTCCTTTGTGTAAATTGTGAAATTCGATTATTTTTTTAAATGTCATCAAAGCAGCTGTTATCAAGAAACATTTTTCTTGAGAAAAATGGCAGATAATTACAAAAAACCATGTTTTTCACGATTTTCTCAATAATTACTTGACCGATTTTTTTTCAAATTCATACCCTGTATACCTAGTTATTTATCAGCTCTATCAACTGGCATGAGTCTTTTTCCTGGGAAACTAATGGGGGATCCACCCCATCCTTGAGAAATGGACTTTTTAACCTCCTTCTCGTGCATGAGGTAGGTAGGTAGAGCAGTTTATAAAAAGAACACAGTCATAGTCGAGATATTTCATCTGTAGAACAGCTCTTTTGACGTCTTTTGAAAAAATCTGGTGTGGCGCACTCACACAACTTTCCTTGCCGTTATGAAAATTTATCACCTGACGCTAGTGTACACGCGAATCTCAAGTCTCCTATTCTAAGATCCAAGCCAGCTGGTGACAGGGCAATAACGCTGGATACACACGAGATCTGCTATCTCTTCATAGTGAATGATTTAATAGAATCAACAGTTGCCAACAGTTTGCAATTGAATAATCACATTTTCTCAAATTTCAAGCTTATTTTCAATTTTAAGTTAAAATGTTACTGGACATTAATTGAAGAGATTTTCATGCTGAATCTTTTCAACTCAAAATTTTCCGTTTAAATTATATCTGAGACCTGATAATTGGAAATCTAAAATCAAACTTTGTATAGATGGGGTGGAGCTCCTGAAATTTTTACAGATATGAGACTTGTGGCAGTTGATATAGCTTATCAATGACTATTTTAGGTATGAATTTGATCAAAATCGTTGGCCATTTTAGCCGCCATCTTGAATTGCATTTGATCGAAATTGTTCCGTGTCGGATCCTTATAGTGTAAGGACCTTAAGTTCCAAATTTCAAGTCATTCCGTTAATTGGGAGATGAGATATCGTGTACACACACACACACACACACACAACACACACACACACACACACCACACACACACACACACACACACACACACACCACACACACACACACACACACAACACACACACACACACACACACACACACACACACCACACACACACACACACACACACACACACACACACACACACACACACACACACACACACACACACACACACACACACACACACACACACACACACCACACACACACACACACACACACACACACACACACACACACACACACACACACACACACACACACACACACACACACACACACACACACACACACACACACATACAGACCAATACCCAAAAACCACTTTTTTGGGCTCAGGGAACCTTGAAAAGTTTAGAAAATTCGGGTACCTTAATTTTTTTCGGAAAGCAATACTTCCCTTACCTATGGTAATAGGGCAAAGAAAGTAAAAATCATCGAATTTCACAATTTACATAAAAGAAAAAGTAGGTACTCTGAAAACACATATAAAGTAGTATATGTAGTATACACATTTAGTACACACATACACGTAGTATAAGTAATATAGGTACACATATAAGTAGTATACTCTTTATACACATATAAAGTAGTCTGATCGTAGTTGCAAATATTTTGCCGCCAATCGTCATTATGTTAATCCCCTAAATTATTCTCGTCTAAGAATGAGGCTTACAGTTCAATGAGCAAGGAAAGTTGTGTGAATGTACCACACCAGATTTTTTAATAATGTAGAAATATAATCAATCAGAAAAATATTCAATTTCAATTATAGCCTAATTTTTTTGATTTAATTATTGAAAAAATATTTTCTTGGCAAATAAAATATAATTGATTATTTTAAACACGAACAGTTAAAATATTACAACAGATATACCAGCATCAGCTATCTATCCTGCATGGGAGGCAGTGGCATTGCAGAGAATTGGCAACGCTGTACTCCTATCTTTCTTCACCGCCATTATAACGTGGACCTCACTATAGACCGTTTGTGGGTTTGTTCGACGATGAATTTCGATTGCTTTTATCAATGTACTTCAAATTCCCAACACATATTCTTTGAGCTATTATACAGTTCGAGTTTGTTGACCAACAACAAAATTGGCTCACTCCTTCGTATTTTTTGGCGATGTAACAGTATAACATTGAAAGTGCATAAGACAATCATTATGCCGCTTCCACACTCTCGCCAAGTGCTCACAAATAATGACGAGAGTGTGGATGCCTTCGATTTTTTTCCAGGCGAGCATCCACAAATATATCCCATCCAGGCACTTGTCACATTGCAGTGTGGATGGCAAGCGACTTGGCGAGAGTGTGGACAAGGCATTATAATAATAGATTTATACTTTTAGATCACCTGTCAGCTGGATTATTGATTACATGCAGCAATTAATAACAAAATAAAACTTGAACTATTTATCTTGTATTTCCACTGCCTTCAATAGAACATCTGACAATATCAGCAGCATCTTGAGAGCGAGTTCTCCAGCCCGGGGAGCTCACTAGTTTAAGGGCCGAGACACACGAGGCAGTTTCTCATACAAATAGACACGGCATGACATTACAGGAAGCTCACTGATTGACTGATTCTCGATACGTCAACCCAATCACACAATCGGAGAGCTTTCTGTCCTGTCGTGCCGACACGTCTGAAAAACGCCTCGTGTGTTTCATTGAATGAATAAATTTGGAATTCTTCATCTTGTTTGTGATTTAATAAGATAGCAGTTCATCGAATGTGGAGTTGAATGTAAATTGCTGTAAATTTGTACTGAATCTTATTAATTTCAGGAAGTGATTGATTAATTGGTACAGTCTGGGTTTTAATTTAATTTAGTCCAATTTAAGTCACCATGAACACAAAAATAATACAAGGTTGTGACAGACAAAAACAATAACTATTATTTCTAAATGGAAATTGAAATATATTAGCCAATTTTTGTTTATTGTAGAACGCTAGTCTTTGAAATCGATTTCATTGTTCATCCAGTGTTGAAATTCAATTAGTCTGTAAGCTGTGCGAACCCTTCACCTGGCTTCAAGATGTCCGCTGTCGCAAAAGGTCGAAAATTTGATTTTCCCATCTGACCGATTCTCATACAGTCGAATCCCATTTGATAGAAAAATGTTGCTGTTCGTCGCAAATGGTCGAATCCTATTAGGTCGAAAAGTTTTGTAGTTTGTCGCAAAAAGACGAATCCCATTTGGTAGAAAAGTTTTGAATTTTGTCGCAAATGATCGAATCCCATCAGACCGATAGCCGAGTGAGAAACTGGAGAAGGAAATGAAAAAACCCGGTTCTACCGATTGCGCTCAGAATTTGTTGAGTTGAGCCGGCATGAATGTATGAGCTGCGCCCCTAGATTTTACAGCTATATCCCGATCACGAAAAAACTTGGCACACACTTACACCACAACAACAACAACAAGAAGAAGAAGAAGAAGAAGAAGAAGAAGAAGAAAGAAAGAAGAAAGAAGAAGAAGAAGAAGAAGAAGAAGAAAGAGAGAAGACAGAAGAAGAAGAAGAAGAAGAAGAGAAGAAGAAGAAGAAGAAGAAGAAGAAGAAGAAGAAGAAGAAGAAGAAGAAAAGAAGAAGAAGAAAAGAAGAAGAAGAAGAAGAAGAAAAGAAGAAGAAGAAGAAAATCTGTCTCAGGTTTAATGCTGTTCTTAGTGAGAATTTGTGTGTATTTTTGGCTTCAAATTCATAAAATAACTTAATTATTCAATGTGCAGTGATAATTAAAGTGGATATTTATCTATAATTTGATGTTTTAATTTTTCTAAATTTAAAATTTGCATCTCATATTTATTTTTTGGACGAAAGTTGAGCTTGAACTTCTTACAGAAGAAACATAACCTATTTTTTGGACATGTAATCAAAATTTGGGAATGGAATAGTTTGGGCCAAGCCTGTTGTTCCTTCCCAATCATATTTATATGATTGTTATTGTATCCACGTAAAAAATAAATAAATAAATAATTTTACGTACGTTTCCATGAATTACACTCAGTATCTGGTGCCTGATTTATCATACTTCTACATACCTTACATCAATTTATCATCGGTGCTGCGTTAGAAAATGCATTACCTAAGTTATATGCTTTGTTTAATAACATACAAGGAACACAATCGGTTTTTTTTCAACAGATACTGACTTCTGATACTGACTTGTGAGTGATATTGTTCCAGCATTAACACTTTGTTCATCTAGAGAGCAAACAATTTTCTAAAATTAAAATGAACTTACCATTACCAGGATTGTCAACTTTATCAATGTTGACAAGGAATATTTAAATGTCTTCCAGGACTTCTAAAAGAGTTCTCACATTCATGACACAGCAGAATTGAAAGCTAAGGGACAATCGAGAAATGACTATCTTGAGCTTTGATGAGATGAGTATAGCTATTCACGTTTAGTGTATGACAAAAGAGAAGACCAATTCTTTAACCACACTCAAAAGTTCAGGTTGTGATGGCAAGGAGTCTATGTAGGATAGATAGATAGATAGATGAAGAATTTATTTTCACTTCAAAAACAATACAAAATAATACAAATAAATACAATATCATTCGTCACCAATCAATACCATAGTTCATAATAATCCGAAAATTCTTAGGCATAGCCAAAGCCGTCAGCCGGAGTTGATAGTTATTTAATCTATATCTCATCCTTATCTTCTAGGTTTTGTCAATGTTCTCACAGTAGGCTACAGAGTGAACGGGCTGCACAATGTCATGCGATAGCACTCAATAAACTTTATAAGGCAACTGGGAAGTTAGCACTAAATATTAGTCACTCATAGCACAGTAGTCCGTCTATGCTTGGAGTCTTATCATTTTCAGTTCATTTGAGAAACCTGAATCATTATTATAGGCCTAGAGATGAACTACACATTGATACAAAGTAAATTATTCTTACTTATTAATTGAACATATAAATAATTCTTTATGAAATGAAGTGATACAATGATAATTTGAACTCATTTGAACAATAAATAATCATCTTCAATTAAACCGATGAACTCAATCATACATGTCCAGAGCTATATGTACAGTTTTCGGTTTGGGAACAATATTTACAATGACATATTTATTTTCTATAATCCACAAGTATTATTAGAGTACAGCTATTTTTAGAAATTAAATTCATCCACAAGGAGCTTTCTATATCTCAATTTTACATTCACATATCCCGCTAGACCTTTCCAGTTTTTACCATTTAAATACTCTTGGACCATTTCATCCGTTATCACCGAGCTTCCAAACCATTTTACTCGGTACTCTGATAGCACCTTACATTTTCCTATAAAATGATAAATGTCTTTAATTTCTTGACTATTACATAGTGAACAAATATAGCTGTTCCCCCTATCTACTCTAAAATTCAAGGGTAATAATGATCCTCTCGCTCTGAAAATTATGCTAATCATCCTTCTTTTATTGAGTCGTTTAAATAATCTTTCATAACTGCGTTATTGGTTCTTAACGTATAATATATTTGATGAAACTGAGAATTTGAAGCTTTCTCCCACCAAGTTCCCAGTACATTACGGCGAATTTTATCAATTATATTGTCGCATGTCATCTCCCAACGATTTGGCTGAGTTATAGGGTCCACCCATCCCTCATTAAATTGATTAAATAATTGTTTCCATTCACTACACCAGCCACTATTACTCTGTACCACTAAGCTTGTTAATATTTTAGGGAATCTATGGTCAGGTAATGCAAGTGCTTTCAATATGTATTTGAATGGATTTTTAGGGTCTGTAGCCACATAATATCCCTCCCGCTTTCTAAATATAGAATATAGTTGGGCGTATTCTGCGGTAACCCGAACATTCGTTTCATGAAAAATCTATTGGAACATTCTACATCCTCCCTACGTTGATACCCCTACACCTGACCAGCATACGTGATAGTTGTTCTACTCACTGTCTCAAAAACTTGCCATTTAGTGGATAACGGTACATCTTCGCTGCCTATAAACTTCCGCCATAAACTATTAATACCGTATCTTGCTGATGTTAGCTTACTTGAAAAATGTTTGCTGAGGGACAAAGTGGGAGTGAACGTAACCCCTAGATATTTATACTCATTTACAATTTGAATGGGATCCTCACCATAGTACCATTTTTCATTTCGACTTAATCTACCTCCTTTCCTAAAAAACCATAATCTTAGATTTATCTTTAATAATAAGTTCCATCGAAAACGTACTGTTGCAGCCTATTTATCTACTTTGTAACTCCCTAATATTATCAGAAAATATCACTAAATTCATCTGCTAAAGAAGGGAATTAATTTTAGAGTTCCCCACCCTCAATCCTCCACCTACACATTCACAATATCATGCGTGAAAATCGAAACACAATTGAGAGAGGTAGGCAGCCCTGTTTTAATCCGCTCTCAAATCTAATACTCCTTGTTTACCCGTTTTCACACCATACAGAGGAGGACGCTTTTCTATATAAAGCTCTAATCATTCCTACGAATTTACTGGGATTCCTATCTCAAGAAGTCATAGCACAGTGCTTCTCTGTCTATAAAGTCATAAGCACTTGGAAGTCAATAAAAAACAGTATATTTTTTACGCTGTACAGTAGTGAAATATTTTTACTCTATGCAGGACCAAAATGTTATCTACGGCAGAATACCCTACTCTAAAACCCGCCTGATTCTCGGATAATTTTTCTCATTCTAACCCAATCCTCCAATCTTTTTAATAGTATTCCTACAAATACTTTATAAACGGAATTTGTGAACGATATGGCTCTATAGTTTATAGATTCTTGGTGTCGCCTTTTTATGTAAGGAATATTATTGATTTAATAAAAGACTCAGGGGACGTACACTCATCAATTTTATTCATACTATACATTAATGACCTCCTGAATCTCGACTTGCAAAATGGTCAAACAATCTCATTTGCCGACGACACCACTTTAGTTTTTCGGTGATAACTGGGAGAGTACTAAAATATCAGCTGAGAAGGGTATTTCCAGGTCAAGAACTGGCTTGACTATCATACCCTGACTCTGAATCATAAAAATCTTCATTCATGACCTTCACACCAATGCTGCTACTCAACCTGTAAACCGAATAAACTTGAAAATTCATAATATCAAATGTAATAAAATAGGTTTGAATGATTGTGACTGTCCTAAACTAGAACTCTAAAACCGTTAAATACCTGGGAATAATTGTTGACCGTCATCTGAGATGGGATTCCCAGATCCAATCTCTATGTCACAAGGTCAAGTATCTAACAAATAAATTTTACAAAATGAGCCAGTTGAAAATGCAACAAATTACTAGAATGGCCTACTTTGCTTACGCACAATCTGTGTTGCAATATGGAATTAGGGTATGGGGGGTACTGCTGAATGTCATATAAACAAGATCTTCAATGTTCAAAAACATATAATAAAAGTGGCACTAAGCAAACCAAGGCTGTATCCTACTAGAATTCTCTTCCAGGAATCTAACATACTTACAATCAAACAGCTCTACTTGAAAATTTAATTTCATATTTATTAAAAAACAAAATCTTTTCAATACCCGAATTACTCCATATAACACGCGCCAAACTTACAGGAGATCTGACTTACCTGAAACTAATCTAACAGTATGTAGAATGCAATTTCCGTATAGATGTGACAAACTAGTAAATATTATACCACAAGACTTCATATCAGACAATCAAAATTGCTATAAGAGAAAAGAAATCTTATCATGGATCAAAACATCACCTGACGTTTTCAGTAATCAAAGGCAGTAGCTTATAACAAATTCTAAATTTACGTTTCTCCACTCACCTCTTCTCATCACCAGTTGACTTGTGCATTCACTGTGCTTCTTCTCTCTTTCTCAGGTTTTCCCTCTTATATTGTAAAAAAAACTGTTCTTCATTTCACTCTGTATTTCAAATTTATTTTACCATTAGGCTATTCTTAGTCATTATTATATTCTATTTTATAATATTTTTTCTTTTCTACGTTTCTCAATCTTTATATTCTCTTACTCATGCTCGCGAACAGACGAAAGTCTTGCGAGCTACACATTCTTTTGTACTCTTTATTTATTTTGTATTTTTGTGTATTTAAACTATGTAAAATGTGCAAAGAATGAATAAATTGAATGAATTGAATTGAATTTTGAATTTATTTTCTGAACTACAAAAATCGGACTTCAAAGATTTT
>NW_024090342.1:0-43802 GCF_014356525.2 Nilaparvata lugens
AAGAGTGTTCTCAACATTCAAGTTGAAATCTCTTGGTGAGTATCATGATTTCTATCTGTGCCTAGACATCATGCTATTAATTGAGGTTTTTGAAGAAATGAGGACAACACTTTTTAGGTCATATGGCCTCAATGTGACTCATTTTCTTTCGCTTGCTCATTACACTTGGAATTGTATATTAAAGTTCACCCGGGTTGAACTCCAATTGATTAGCAATCCAGATATACATCTAATGTTTGAAACAGGAATGCGCGGTGGTGTTTCGTTTATTGGTGTATTGCGAAGCCAATAACAAACACATCCAATCTCACAAAACCAAGTAACTATTAGCTTTATATAGATTGTAATTCTTTGTATGCCCACTCTATGAATCAATTCTTACCTTATGGAAATTTCATGTTCCTCTCGGAGGAAGAAATCCATGCTCTTGACTTTACAAATTTGGAGAGTGAATCAGAAACTGGTTATGTAATTGAATGTGATCTCAAGTACCCCCAGGAGTTACATGATATGCATGCCAATTTCCCTCTCACTCCACTTCATCAAATTCCTCCTAGCGAATTGTTCTCCGAGTACCAAAACAATGAGAATGGTCAAACTCTGACTAAAAAACTCATGAACACACTTTTTGATCGAGAGAGGTACATTGTTCATTACATGAATTTGAAGCTGTACCTTCAACTTGGATTGCAATTAACAAAAGTACATTGCGTCATTAGCTTTTCCCAATCACCTTGGTTGAAGAACTACATTGAGTTCAATACCTGTAATAGGCAAGCCGCAAAAAATAAATTTGAAGTCTCATTCTTCAAGAAGATGAGTAACTTAATTTATGGGAAGACATTACAGAATACTCACCATCATTGTAATGTTCAAATTATCACAGACGCCAAGCATCTAGATAAGTACATTTCAAATCCCCTATGTAAACGCTGGCAGATAATAAGTTCGGATGTGATTGCAGTTTTCTCATGTATGATTTTTTCTACTGTAGATTGCAAAAAATCATGTCATGGCAATGCATCCAGCTTTGTATGACTGATACAGATAGCTTCCTCTTATTGTTGGAAACACCTGACATCCACCAATTGATAAGAGATAATCTAGAACTGTTTGACACTTCAAATTACCCAGCTGAGCACGAATGCTTCTCCAATGAGAGGAATAAAGTTGTAGAGAAATTTAAGGATGAGGCAGCTTCAATTCCTTTAAAATCTTTTCTGGGATTACGGGCGAAATTGTATTCATATCTTGTAAATAATGAAAGGAGGAAACTGTAAATAAGTGTGTAGCAAAAGGTGAAGACACATGTAAAAAATAGAAAACTTAGTTTTGACTTGTATAAGAAATGTTTGATTGAATGATGCCAACATATAGAAAAATGTAATATGTTGAGATCCTTCAATCATAACATACATCAAATTGAATGCGCAAAGGTTTGTTTGAGCCTGTTCGATGACAAGCACTTTATTGCAGAGAATGGAATCGATACATTACCATTCGGTCACTACAAAATAGCAAACTGATTGCACAGATCAGTGTGTGTGTGTAATGAGGTAGTGACCAACACATCGAATTCTGTTTCAAGTGTGTCTTCACACAAAGAAGAAGAAGAATGAGTAATATTAGAGCAAAATTAGCATCAGAGCTTCACTCTGCTGCACGTGTAAATTACCCCACACATAGATATGAGTTGAAGAATGAGAACGATTTATATCAATCAGATCTGATTGAGATGGGTAGCTTATCTAAATTCAATAAAGGATATCGTTATATTTTAGTTGTTATTAATTGTTTTACTAAGTACGCTTATTGTATACCTTTAAGAATAAGACTGCACAAAGTGTTTATAATGCACTCGACCTCATTATTCTAAGAATACAATGCGTTTTTTCCAGACAGATGGAGGTAAGAAGAATTTTAATAAGCATGTGGAAGATTTGTTACATAAAAATATCAAGCATTATTCTGTTTTTACTGATAAGAAAGCTAGTATCGCTGAGAGATTTATCGTACAATAAAATCAAAAATATATCGATCTTTAACTGATGTGGGAGTAAAACGGGTTTATAACTTACAAAATATTGTAGATGATTATAACAATACAGTACACAGTTCCATTGGAATGCGACCTAAAGATGTAACTAAAAAACATCGTAACACATTTTAGAATCACTAAACTCTGCATTTAATAGACAATTCAAATTAAAAGTGTTGGAACCAAAATATAAGCTAGGTGATATTGTGAGAATTTCTAAAAAGAAACAGATATTTGATAAAAATATCTAATGAATTGGTCACCCGAATTTTCCGAATTGTGAGCATACATCCCACAAGACCTATCACTTACTCATTAGAAGATCTTATAGGTGAGATAATACAGGGTAGGTTTTATCAAGAAGAAATTAAAAAAACACCTTTGAATAAATCTGAAAGAGATGTTTATTTGATAGAAAAAATATTGAGATGAGATAAGGATAAGTTGCTTGTGAAATGGATTGGATTTCCACAACCATCATTCATAAATTGAGAGAACTTATTGGAGTAAGATTGTAAATAATCAGAGTAAGATCATATGTTGTAAATAATGTACATGGTATCATTTTATCGATTCACATTTGTTGTATCATATGTTGTGAATAATTAGAGTAAGATCATATGATGTAAATAATGTTCATTGTATAATTATCTATCCACATTTGTTGTATCATATGTTGTAAATAATTAGAGTAAGATCATATGATGTAAATAATGTACATTGTATAATTATCTATCCACATATGTTGTAAATAAATAGAGTAAGTTCATATGATGTAAATAATGTACATTGTATAATTATCTATCCACATCTGTTGTGAATAATCATTGTGATATTCTTTACATTGTGTGTGTTTTTTAAATAAAAACAACTTGAATTGAATGTTCGCTCTTTTATTTCTCATTTTGTCGTAGAGAAGTGTGAAGTAGTAGCATGTGGTACATCTCTAGATGTTGAATGGGTGAGTGCATGTATGTGTGTCACCTAGAAATGCTTCATTAGTGAGTGAACCAGACACATGAAACAGTTCGTTCTGTTTGTATATCTCACTTTCTCATCATGAATGAACTCGTCATTGTAAATTTCGATAAGATAATTGCACAAGAGGAAAAGCCTGTATGGTGTAAGAATGGGGCATTGATACCACATAATGCTAGAATTCTCATCGTGGGCCCATCTGCATGTGGTAAAACGAATTTATTGTTCAACTTGATTTTTTCCAAAAATGGATTGAGATTTAAACATATTTATTTAAATACTAGAAGTCAATATCAAGATAAGTACTTGTTTTTAAGAAAAGTCTTTTCAAAAATGAAAGGTATTGAATTTCATGTGAATGATATTCCCAATAACATTCCACATCCAAACAGTATACCACAATATTCTCTAGTTATATTTGAGGATTTACAACTTAGTCACACACCTCAAATAAGGGATTATTTTACTATGGGTAGATATCATAATATTGATACAGCATATTCAATTCAAAGTTATGGTGCAACACAAAAACATTTCACCAGAGATAATGCAAATATGATTGTTATATTCAAAATTGATCAATTATCACTCAAATTAATACATAGAGACTATGTGGGTGAAGATATTTGCTTCAGAGATTTCAGTAAATTGTGCTCAAATGTGTGGAATTCTAAGAAGCATAGTTTGCTTACTATTATGACTGAATATGTAGCTAATAGTGGAAAATATGGGCAGGGTCTGGATAACTTTATTGACATTCAGTAGAGAGTGAGTAGCAGTGAAAGAATGAGGTTGTCTCGTAGAAGACAAAATGCTAGCATTGCTCTAATCGATAAGATTAAGAAATTGAGGAAAGTTATTAGAGACAAACATAGAAGCATTGTACATTTTGAAAAGCAATCTGACGATTACAGAGAAAAACTTTTTAAACCGATTATCACACCTCTAGTTGAAATGGGGAAAACTAAATCTTCTTACCAATCCGATCTGAGTTTTATACCAAAAAAGGAGGAACAAGAAGAAGAAGAAGATGAAGACAAAGAAGAAGAAAGTATGGATCTAGGAGAAAAACATGATGATATTAGTGAAACAATAGAAGTTGCATCACCATCAGCAGCTGAAAAAGATCTAAGCATGAACGATTCAAGTATATTTCATTCAACTAGGCTTGAGAGTGATACAAGCAGCAAAAAAAAGAGGATGAAGAATCAAGTGCTTGCACAATATTTGTATACATTTCAAAGTGAAAAATTGGATAACTAGATTCCTTATGGAATTTCCTATGATTCTGACCGAAAATTATATTTTATGGGTGAGATGGTTGTTAGCTTTGATAACTACTTCTTTTATATTGATAACGAAAAATTCCGAATTACACATGGTCTATTAGAACTGTTATTTGCCCAAATACCAAATTCATATCTCTTTGATGAAAAAGATCTAAATAAATACAAGAAGATTTTATCAATAAGAAAAGTTCATTTGGATAGACAAGGATATGTGAAACATAACACTGGTGTAAAGTCTTGCTTAATTCAAATGCTGTTTCCTGTTGAAAAAGCAAGTGAGAGAGGTTCAGGGTTATTGAAATTTGCAAAAATACTTCTAGCAATAGAATTTACCAATATTATGACAACTATGATGAATTGGTTCAGAGACTTCATTTATTAAAATCATCAAAACTTGCTGGACACTCGGGTCATGATGTTGATATTGCATCAATTATAGAAGAATTATGTGAAGGTAAAATTATTGTTTAGTTGAAGAATAAGCATGCACAGATTCGGAGGTAAAAGCAAGAGAGTTGCTGCGAAGAAAGAGATTGTATGGAATGAACCAGATCTTGACAGTTTTAGTGAGAGAATAATCCAGGCAATTAATCAACAGGGTGTTAGTGAATCTCTGCGTTTGTATTTAGATTCACAATTATCCAATATAGTTAAGAATATTGGATTGAACAAGATTGAAAGGAACACATGTTCAGTACATTACAAAAGTTATCTGACAATATCGATAGGGGAGTTAAAGAGAAATCTATCAATTTGGAGAATTCTCTACATTTTCTCAAATCAACAACAGAGATATTCAGATCACACTTGAATACGATCAACAATAATAAAGTTGACAAGAATTATTTGGATGAGAAATTGAAAGTTATCTCAGACAAGATTAAAAATTTGCAAGTATTAGATAGAAATTATCTAAATACCAGATTGAAACAGCTTAGCACAGAACTTTTTACTAGAGTAAATGAAACTCATTCATCATTAGTTGATAAGGAATATTTAGATAAAACTGTGCAGGCATTGAATAACATTGTTATAACAAAACAAGAGTTTGAAGATCAATTATCTGCAATGACTAATACAATAAAGACAAATCTTATGGAGGGGATTGAACAATTTGTTTCAAAAAACGATTTAAATACATTGCTATCTACGTTTAGCAAAACTTATGTATTGAAAAATGATCTGAGTAGTGAAATGCAAGCATTTATTTAGAAAGATGAATTACAAGCTACAGTCAAATCAATTTGTGAGGAAATAGCATCTTCAATTAAAAATACTGAGAATGATGAAGTGACAAGATTACAATGTTCACCTGTATTCACCGATTATCTCACTTTATTTGTACATAGAATAGCCTACCAAATAGTTCAGAACTACGCAAAGGTTAGTTTTCATATGAATAAGATTGAGGCAAAACAGCATAATTTGACAGAAGATCAAGTAGGTGATTTGATTACCAATAAAATGGGTCTTAGTATCTATGGGAATGTTCTAAAACCCTCAAGTTAGAATCACATCAATCTTTAACCGATTTCACTATGCAAATTGCTTGGAGAAATTGCATGAGAAATAGATAGCTACATCCTATTTCAATGTGAGAGAGTGTTCTCTACTTCACAACCATTTTTTCCAAGGTGGAACAAGATTATGCATGAAACGTGCTAATGGTCGAATTTGAGATGAATCGGAGCAGAGATGCATTCGTCCTTGTAAGCTCTGTGAAGTAAAATTGCAAACGTGCTAATGATCGAGTATTGAATTAGGCCAGAACCGCATTCGTCCTTGCAAGGTCTCTGAACTGAAATTTTGAAATGTGTTAATGTTCGTCCGAGAGGAGAATTGGTGCGTAATGATATTGTCCAAGGTTGTCTCACAGGAAGCATGTATATGATTGTAATTAGTATATCCTTATCTATAAACGTTGCTACATTGTGCTGTGAGATGAGTGAAAACTGCAACAAAGAAATGACACACTTTGATATGTCAATTTTCAATGAACTTTCATTGGAGATATATCCCATTAAAGCATTACATAATATTTTTCAGTTTGATTGGTTCTATGCTGAGAATGTAAGATTTGGTGAGGATGATTTAATTTATATCAATATAGATTCAGAAGACAACTTTGAATTCACTATTATTCTTCCAAAAGAATATTCAACTGTGCTGAGTACACACAACATAAAGAGTTTTAAAAGCAAAAGATGGGATTTGAATGTTACTGCTGGATGTGTATTCTTGAAAGAATAGTAAAATCTCATCCTACTTGTCAAGTACATCTAGAATTTATGACAGTAAGAAGTTTGTTTCACTTAAATCTGGCAGAAGTTCGTTTCACTTAAATCTGACAGTAGATTGCCTCTCTCTCTCTCACATATCTCTCTCTGCTATAAATCATCATCAAATAGACCGTGACCAAATGTAATTGGGCATGACTAAATGTAATTGGGCATGACTATCTATAAAGGAAATAGAGCATAACTTAGAGAGAGAGAGAGGGTGTGAGAGAGAGAGCATCATCTTTATCATCTTCTTCTTCTTCTTCTTCTTCTTCTTCTTCTTCTTCTTCTCCTCTCCTTCTTCTTCTTCTTCCACCTCTCTTTCTTCTTCTTCTTCTTCTTCCTCCTCTCCTTCTTCTTCTTCTTCTTCTAGAGAGAGAGAGGGAGATGTTCTTCCCCTTCTAAGGACCGGGGGAGGGGGCAGGGAAGGTGTGGCAGGAGCGGGGGAGGTGGGGGGTACGTAGGATGGTATTTTACAAAGGTGACTTTCTAGAAGTATTTTAAGCCTAGGTGAAAAAATGATACAATATAAGTAATGTTATAATAAATGAGGTTATGTAGAGTTCTTTTTTTATTATTGTATTAACTTAATGATAATTTAATAGGAAAAATATAAAATAAAATAATAATTGCTATGGATTCACAAAAAAGCTTGTAGTGCACCCAATAAAACATAGAAAGCGATATAGGCTAAGGGGCTAAGCTATCTGTGATAATAGGAAAACTTTATTTTCTATATGAAAACATAGCAAATCAAGTATAGGTGCCTCAGTACCTAGGTTTACTTATTGCAAATGTTAATTAATTTCATTAGATTATTGGAACACATCAACTTATATTTTATAGCTTTTATAAAGTTTCTAGTTTTTAATGTTCCTGAAGACCTGGCATTACTGGCAAGCTCTGAAGAAGTTAAATCATAAAGAAGTAAATAAACCATTCACAAAACTTAAGTACATCTAATTTTAATAGGTTGATATTAAAAGAAAACTCACTTGGTAGGTTTTTGATATTCCATTAGCTTTATTAACTTGAGCCATTCGTTCACCACAGAAAACTCAAAATATAAGGTACGATATAGGCAGGAGTAAGGATGATAAGCAGGAAAGCAATTGCTATTGTTATCTGAAAAATAGTTTCCAATTAGGCCTAGCATAAATTAAATAAATATAGGCCAAGTGAATTATGATCAGAATAAAACTAAATAGCCAAAATAAGTTAAATAAATAAAATTAATATGGTATGCTACTCTAGTTTTAAGTTTGTTGTTTTTGAAAACATTAAAGTTGTTTTTCTTATTGTATTACATTATGTGATACCCATGATTGTAAAAAAAGTGATAAACAATGAAATAATGTTGATCAACCAATCTCATTGATTCACAGTGAAACTTGCTTATTGTTCAACTCTAAATGTATAAGGAAATACTGTACCTACCTATTTAACTAAGTTAATGACCAACAACCTTGAAAATTGAAAAATAAACATTAATTGTTATCATAGATCAATAGCAACATAAACTGTCATAATATTTCAATGGAAAAATTCAAATTAACCAAAATAATGATACTTACCAACATGAGAGTCAGTTTCTTTCTTGTTGTTCTGAACAAAGCTCAGGCTAGAGCTACCAGAGGACTGTAATTTACTATTTAAACAATCAAATACAAACAAGGGGCAAAATTTAATCTTCAATTTGAGCCAGGTTATTTGTACAGTTAAATTCTGCATTAATGAACAATAAAAAAGAGCAAAAACTCGCCAAATTTATTCCAATCTTGACTACTTGCCCTTTGAAGCCTTTATTAGGTGTTTTGGTCGGATTCAGGGTGGGACGAAATCTGGGAAAAGACAGGTTCTGGCTTCCGGGCTGCCTTTTCGCGTTCAACTTGCAGGCTATGCACTGTGTTTTGAACAAAGCTCAAACTGGATTCTTTATAAATTCAAATTAATTCAATTCAATACTATTTATGCTGTTATATTCATAATTCACACACATGACACTCAAACAATTATTTACAAGAAATTTCCGATCGAAATTACATGACAAACACAATTTTGGTCTTGCAACAAGACAGACTAGACAAGGACATTGAGAAGGCCAAAGCAGCAGGACGGTCTGCACTGGCACAAACACAAGCCTGCTATTGGCAGAACTGCAGTCTGGCATTCTGGCGCTACAATTCGAATTCTCTGGCCAGACCACTTGTTATAATAAAGATTTTTTTATTAGGTAGGCTACATTATTGCTACTTCATTTTAATACCATAACAACTAATACCATAACCAACCGTGAAAACACAAATTAAGATTATATTGGTTTATAAAATAATAGTCATGTACATATATAATGCAAGTTTTCAAAACTCTGTTATCTGTTTCAACAAACAAGACTGACGACTGTTGATGTGTTGATAAATTTATTTTAGGTTAACCTATTATAGAACCCTTCATTATTTGTTTTGTGATGAATTTGTTTCATCCCACAGATACACAGTCTCGCTAATAACAATCAATATTGTGAATTTGATATATTTCCAATTCCACATACTTTCAATTCCACCAGCTGACAAGATATTTTGAGTTCCGCCGGTCTGCACGATATTCGGAGTTCCGCCTGTCAACATATTCGGAGTTCCATATATTCCAATTCCGACCAGCTGCAAGATATTTTGAGTTCCAGATATTCCCAATTCATGCGACCCTACTATTACAATGCGGCGCTTCCTGACATGATGGCGGATTTTTGCGTCAGGGTACTAGCCAAGTTTCCATACTGTATGTATAATGTGCCTGAGTCAATGTATACATACAGTACGGAAACTTGGCTATACCCTGACGCCAAACTCCGCCATCTTGTTAGGAAGCGCCGCATTGTAATAGTATTGAGGGTCGCCTGAATTGGGAATATCTGGAACTCAAAATATCTTGCAGCTGGCCGGAATTGGAAATATATGGAACTCCGAATATGTTGACAGGCGGAACTCCGAATATCGTGCAGGCCGGCGGAACTCAAAATATCTTGTCAGCTGGTGGAATTGAAAGTATGTGGAATTGGAAATATATCGAACTCACAGTATCGATCGTTATTAGCGAGACTGTGTAAATGTGTGATGAAACAAATTTATCGCAAAACAAATATGAAGGGTTCTATAGTGAGGTCCACGTTATAATGACTATTAGATCAACTTTGGTTTTGCTATCCTTGTCTATCATTCGACAAAGCCGGTGGTATTATCCTTTTCTAGGTCCACAACGATGCCAATTATGTTTATGACAGTGTAGAAATATAATTAATACAGAGAATCGGCATCGCTATTCTTCTATCTTCATCCACTGCCATTATAACGTGGACCTCACTATATATAGTTAACCTAGAATAAATTCATCAACAGTCGTCAGTCTTGTTTGAAACAGATAACAGAGTTTCGAAAATTTGCATAATATGTACATGACTATTATTTTATAAACCACTATAATTTTAATTCGTGTTTTTACTGTTGGTTATGGTATTAGTTATAAAATGAAGTAGCAATAATGTAGCATACCTAATAAAAAATCTTTATTATAACAAGAAAGAAACTGACTTATATGTTGGTAAGTATTTCATTATTTAGGATTTGAATTTTCCTATTGAAATATTATGTTGCTATTTATCCATGATAACAATAATGTTTATTTTTCAAGGTTGTTGGTCATTAACTTAGTTACATAGGTACAGTATTTCCTAATACATTTAGAGTTAAACAATAAGCAAGTTTCACTGTGAATCAATGAGATTGGTTGATCAACATTGTTTCATTGTTTATCACTTTATTTTATAATCATGGGTATCACTAATAAAGTAATACAATAAGAAAGACAACTTTATATTTTCAATGTTTTAATTAAAACATCAAACTTAAAACTAGAGTAGCATACCATATTTTATTGATTTAACTTATTTTGGCTATTTACTTTTATTCTGATGATAATTCACTTAGCCTATATTTATTTAATTTTTGATAGGCCTAATTGGGAACTATTTTTCAGATAACAATAGCATTAGGCTACTACTGCCTATATCGTACCTATATTTTGAGTTTTCTGTGGAGAACGAATGGCTCAAGTTAATGAAGCTAATGAAATATCAAAAACCTACCAAGTAAGTTTTCTTTTAATATCAACCTATTAAAACTAGATGTAAGTTACTTAAGTTTTGTGAAATGGTTTATTTACTTCTTTATGATTTAACTCCTTCAGTCCTTGCCAGTAATGCCAGGTCTTCGGGAACATTAAAAACTAGAAACTTTATAAAAGCTATAAGCTAAAAGCTAAAAGCATTCTTCCAAGGAATAGTGATGTATGGATTGGAACACTGGGGTGCAGCCAGCGGCATTGATAGAGTTCTCCTACTGCAGAAGAGGGCCATCAGGATCATCACAGGCTCTGGCATAATTGATCATTGTCGCCCACTTTTTTGTGCAGAATCGGTCATGACTGTCATCTGCCTTTACATCTTCATATCCCTTAAACAAATCAAGGGCACCCTGGAATGTTTGAGTCTGAGGAGTGACTTTCATGACCACAACACAAGAGGCAGAAGCCAACTCAACCTGCCTTTCACAAGGCTGAGTAGGATACAAAATAGCCCAGGTAGCCTCAGCATGAGGCTTTTCAACCGGCTGCCAGCATCAGCAAGGACTCTTACAATACGGCAGTTCAACAAATGCACCTATGCATTCCTCGTGAAAACCCCTCTGTATTCAATAAGAGAGTTTTCAGTATTCGGATGTTACCATCAAAGAATTTTATACATGAACTTTATGGGGTACTGTTTTTCTTCATGTGAAATTGTGTTTTTTGCACCTAAGACTAATTGCTCATTAATTTAATAAGCTTATCAAATTCTCCTGTTGTTGATATATATGTTTTGTGTGCTTGTTTTTCTGACGAACCAATTGCTACTTATAGCTTACAAGGTAATAAAGATCATTTATTCATTTATTTATTCATTTATTTATAAAATATAAGTTGATGTGTTCCAATAATCTAATGAAATTATTAACATTTGCAATAAGTAAAGGTAGGTAGGCTACTGAGGCACCATACTTGATTTGCTATGTTTTCATATAGAAAATAAAGTTTTCCTGTACAGTAACTGTTTTCCTATTATCACAGATAGCTTAGCCCCTTATCCTGTCTCGCTTTCTGTGTTTTATTGGGTGCACTACAAGCTTTTTTGTGAATCTATAGCAATGATTCTTTTATTTGATATTTTTCCTATTAACTTATCATTAAGTTAATACAATAATAAAAAAGAACTCTACATAACCTCATTTATTACAACTCTACTTATATTGTATCATTTTTCATCACCTAGGCTTAAGATACTTCTAGAAAGTCGCCTTTGTAAAATACCGGGGTGACTTGTCGACCGGGGTGACTTTGACCCACATCGCGGAAAAAGATTCAAATCATTTATCTCCGATATCTGTTATCCGAAATCGATGTTTAACATTTATATCCGTAGCCTTAATCATTATCTAGGTTTTACAATCAATACCTTGTCGAATCTCAGTATATTACTTGAATTATCGACATAAAATCTAGCTTCTTGCTTCATCTTGTGATTTTGTTGTCTGAAAACTTCGTAGCCTATTAGAAAACTCATTTCTAAAAGACTTATAATATCGGCGAGTAGCCTAAATTTATTTTTGTTTTTAATTATATTTTAATTGTTATACATAGTGATCATTTAGAAAGTCATTTTAGGTTAAAATTATGGTGACTTTGTCCCAGTATAAAAATTGTGGTTCCATTTACCATTTTTTGGTTTCTCGCATAAAACTCAAAAATATGTATCTTAAGGACTTACCATAACTATCATATATAACAAATTAAATTAAAGCTTACATGATCTCCTACAATATTCATTCTACAACTTTTTTTTATCTCCTCTAGTTTTCGAGATATCCGCTCTTGAAGGTGTGACATTAAAAAAAACACATTGCCACCAATTTTTTTCTATTTTTGCTTTTATAACTTTTTAAAAATCCATGTTGATTATGAGCTTATAGAGCATTAAATTCTCCTCAATTTGATGTATAAATTCACACTTTTACAAATTTCTCAACACCTTTTGCAGCAGCTTTAGTGTTGAGTGTGAAATATCCATTTTTGCAACAATAGACCAATTGACAAAGGAATTTGGAGGGAATGTTTTGAACAACATTTTTGACTTATCAGCTATGTTGAAACTAGTTAGGAGGAGAACATATCAAAAGTCCCCATTTTATGATGCATTTTTGGAGAGCTATGACCCATGAAAGAGCAAAACATTGGATAAAAACCTGCTATTTTAAGAATTACACACCTTCAAGAGCGAATATCTGGGGAACTGTTGGGAATATCACAAAATTTCACTAAACAAAAAGTGTAGAGAATGTATCAAGCTTCATTTTTGAATAGTTAGTTATGTCGGTTGTTTTCAAGATATGAGGTGGAAGCAAAACGCTGAAAAATGCAACTTTTAACCTTTTTTAGGTGGTTTGGTTTGAATCATCATGACTGGCTTTCTGAACCTATGCGACGCCATTAAGGATGGCTTACTACTGTATGGTCGACTGGATCTGTACTTCCTGTATTTACTGATCCGGAGACCACTGAATAGTATCGTGTTGCACAGAGGTTAAGAGTGCGTTGCAAGCATCTGTATGCTTTAACCAGTCGTCTGAAACAACCATAATCTTTTAGGGGTGTAAATGGAGATCGAAGTGTAAAATTCGCCTTGCTTTTCTGGACGATATTCCAAGTGGAGCTGGATGTTTCCGCACAGAGCGAAATAGGGATTGTTCAATGGACGCCCTCACTGCCGCGATATTTTCAGGTACCCCACCTTTTTTAGGTTGCCCAGCTTGTTTTCTAGGAAGTGCAGATCCTTTCGACCAGATCAGGAACTGTCATGAAGATTCAAACCAAACCGCCTACAAAAAGCATCTGCGTCGCTACCACATTGTCATTGTTTTTAAAGAACGTTCCAACAATAAAGCCTCGATGCTCACCTTAACACTGCATGATGAACATGAATACTTAAAATGACATAGTTTCCGCCATATAACACCACCACTCTTATTCCACTATTCACCTGCGCACTCTTCACTGATTTGAAAGTAGGGAGTCCATTCTGACCAAACTTTTAGGCTTATCAAAACAGGGAATTTGTCGGCCATGATAGCTAAGACAAGTAAGGCTGCACTCTTTAGTCAGCTAGTGCTCTATACGATGCGTGCAAAATGGATGCAACCCTTAGAAATAAAAATCAATATAAATTTCATGTGGATTGAGAGTAGATAATCTCTAGTATGATGCATTCAATCTTTTTAATTATTACTTCTTCTACTTAACTCGTTCTTCTACTAATACGTTTTTCTTTTTAGAAATAAAAATGCCATTTATGTCTGCCTGTCACCACATAGAAAGCTTTCCGAAAGACACAACTCTTGGTAAATAGTTCCTCACTTTACTTGATTATTGGTTATATAGTGTCCCAAAAAGGATGTTAAGTTTTTAGAATTACTGTGAAGGTAGTGATTTCAATGTTTTAATGTTTCTACACATCCAAGTCTCTATTGTTCAATTAGATTGTCCTATTGTCCAAATTAGTCTCACGTTTATTGTCCAATTGAGGATACATCATAACTAAGAGAGATAAGGTGAAGAGTTCTGACTGAGGCCTATAGCTGAATTATGCCACCTGTACTGCATCAAAATAAGTGCTTGACTTTCAATTCAGTGGTTTTATTCAGCTTTAGACCTTGGTTACAGCTTTTTTCAATAAAACCTCTCAAATTACCTAGTTAAATAAGATGTTCTCTTGAATTGGATAATTTGGCATACTCGGAAATGTAAAAATATCAATGTTGTTACAATTGAACTGTTTAAATTAATTTGCATTTTATATTATTTGTAAAAATATATTGGAATTTACAGTTTCAAGAAGTTTTATCGATCATCTGCATTTCTTCACGTGAATAACAAACGAAGGCACGCTACACTACTGCAAATAAGTATTTTACAGATATCAAAGAAAGCGGTGAAAAGAATGAAGTTTTTGATCCTTGAGGTGTCCTTATGCGCGTCTCTCCTCTAGGAAATACTGGAATGAAGTGCATCTAACGGGTGATTATCATAGAACATAGTCTCATGAACTTATATCATTGTGCGAAATATCAATGTGATGACAATTTAGTCGGTGTGCTACATACTATTAACTCGCCTCCTACAGGAGAAAATGCATAATTTACTTTTCCAAATAAAGCATAATTACAATACTAAATTACACTATAATCTGATTCTGATTTTGTCCCTTATTTTGATTCCAGGTGAACCTATTGTACTGCATATAAAAGCGGAAGAAGGAGGTGAAATCAACTTGCCGACTGTTTAGCTGTGGTAAAAGCTATCAAATCCATGAATCCAGGAACCTATTCAATTCTCAAGAACATCTCTGTCATAATGTGGTCGGACCCGTTCACCAAGGAAGGTCGCAGTAATCAAAGCATTCATTTTACTCCTATTATCAAGTAATTGAAAAGCTTGAGGATCGAAATAATTTCTTGAAATATGTTACCTAACTATTTCATGATTCAATGTGATTTCTTGACTATTGACATTTTAAATTATGGGACATCATGCAATTTTAGGCATTTGCCTGATGCAAATGGTTGAGCATTGCCCATATATTGTGATGAAGAAAAATTTGTTTCAAATCACTTCAATGAATATTAAGATTCAAGCATTCTGATTATACAGATTCAAGCATGGGAAGCGGTAATTTTTGTCTCAAGTTACATATTATACATAATTTAAGATTTTTTATTCTTTCCTGTTTCATTATTATGTAAGTTCTGCTGAAATTAACACGTGAGGTTTATTGGCTAAAATTACTTCCCACTATTTTACATTAATTTCTTCCAATTTATCGAATTTCAAAGTTTTTTAGCTTCCTCAACAACCTGTCAACTCAAATTTTACTTGAATTTTTATTGCAATCTCTAGGCTTTTAAATTTCTAATAATGTATACAAATAGGTTTGAATGATAAATCATTCTATTCAAAAATTACATATCACTATACTGAGATTTGCTTTGCTTTTACTTGCTTTGCTTTTTCAAAGTGGTTGTACTGACATTAGAAAAAATTCAATAATAATTTTTTTTTCAGTCAAACACAAATCTTAAAAATGCGTAGAACAAATTATTATCTAAAAATCAAATTTTATTAATTCCGAACAAAAGCTCATATATATTAATCAAATAAAATAACCAACACAATGTTCTCCCATGAAAATCATACCTAATGCGATAGTAACAACTCAGAGAATACAAATAAAAGGAACTTAAACAAATTACAAACATCTTATCTCAAATAAATTAATCATTTCCATCAAATAAGGTATTTTGTCCTGCCTTACCAGTTTGAACCATGAGCCTAAAAATAACCTAGTAACTTACATTGTAATATGCCTGTAATCCCATACCTGAGCTCCGTGACACAGTACAGCCCTTTCGGAAGCTTTAAACCATTTACATTTAGCTGGAAAGTCTACCTTAGCATTATTAAAAATGCCTCTCCATGCCAAGTTCAACCCCAGATTCGCCTTCTCAGATTTATCCTTCACTTGAGCTTCAAAATTCAGTTTTGATGCCAGCACTACTAATACCCAATGAAAATAATATTGTTACTTATACTATTTTATAAAAATAGCTCATTCAGCAATAAATACAAACTTATTTTATTAAATGATTTCTTAATGTTTTGCAGGACAAATTCTGACATTTTACAACATTTTACAGGCACATAGAAGACTGGCTTATGATGGCGAAAGACTTTTGAAGGCGGTTACCTTGATTGGGATCATATCTATTAACCTTCGAATCCTGCACTCAAAAGTAAATGTGATACCATTCAAATGGAATAAGATTGATTTGAATTGGAATTTGTTATTCCTGTATCATAGTGCATTTTTCTTCTAGTTACCCTACGTATTGTACATTATTGTAATAAAGCACTAGCTGTTCCATAGTAGAAGTCTTTGAAATAAAAGGTTTCTTTTTCAAGTTAGTGTCACATTTTATATTTTTTATCCATTGTATACGGTATATCCATTTAGTTTTAGAACATTGTATTAACACTACTATTGTTTCAAAAAGAGTCTGAATGTAATTTAGAAGATGATTCTATCGTATGATTCTTCAACGAATCCATCATAACTTACAAAAAACTACAGCATTTGTTCTATTTACTTGTCAATAATCGTAGTTGCAGAAGCATTTGTATTTCCAAAACCAAATTTGGTATTTAATTATGAAGTATGAGTAAAGACATATTCGCCTACAAGACATAATTATTATTCGTTGAGCATTGTTCTGATGCTTCACTCCAACTGTACTTCTTCCACTACGAACTACCATACTCGCGTACTTACTAATAATAGTAAAGAGAAATAGAATAACATTTATTATCAGGCCTACATCTTTCTATTGTACTACCATAGAGGATGGAACAGAAAATATTGTTATTTCCTACTACGGTACGGTACTCATCAAGCTAAATTTCAACCAATAAAATACAGTACAACTCACAATCACGTACAAACATAGAAAAATGCGACTCCAATTAGAACGTATATTTTATTCTATATTCGATATATGGCCATACATAAATTTCCGATTTTCATTGGGCCATAGTGACGAATATGTTGGTCTTGATCGAAATTAGCCTTGTTAATTAAAGCTACTGGATGTTACTTTAGTTTACAACCAAAATTAAAGCATTCTCAGCCTCTATAGCTGGATAAATTAATCGTTGAATAAAATATTAAGGAAATATAGAAAGTAAAATAATTAAGAGAAATAAGGAATGCTTTAAGCTCCGTTCACACCAAAGTTAATAACTTAATCCTTACCGGTATAGATTCTATTAGATTGAAACGGAACTTAACAAAACTTGACTTCACTTATAACTTAATGTTCATCATGTGTATGATAAGTTATGTTCAATCTAATAGAATCTATAAGGATTAAGTTAATAACTTTGGTTTAAACTCATTTTTAAGTTACTTCTGACACAGTGTTTGATGAGATGTAGAAATATCGATTACCGTACCTATCATAATGAAAATACAAAGGTGCTGTAGTCAACATCATAATGTTGATAGTTGACAATTTTTATGTGTTACCGAGTTGCCTATGCTTACCGTAGTTGACCAAATAGAGTTAGGGCCAAGCCTAACGAAGCGTTTGAAACAAGTCGGCAAGGCAGAAATATCTCCGATTGGCTGATTATCAGGCCAATTCCCGAACGCAAACCCTATCTGCCAATCGGACAGCTTCCTGTCTGTCGTGCCGTCTGAAAATATTACTCATGTGGCTTGGCCCTTAGTTGTGTTTATTAAGCATAGGATTACTGCACCATATTGTTCGGGTCAAAAACAGGCACTGGTCAACGTCGGTGAAGGGGGGTGTATCCCATACGCCCAGACCTCATTTTTTGTTGAGATGATTTTAGAAGATGAAAGAGATTAAAGTTGATCCTTTTTATTGGAGATGATAAATTTATTATATCTCCTGTGAAGTTGATCAAAAACGACGTATTAGATTGAAAAGAGCAATTAACCATATTATTTGAAACCAAAAATGGTTTGGAATCAGTCGAGCGGTCCTTTTCATTAATTAACGTAGGTACCGTACTTACATAAACTGTCATGTAATCATTTTTTGTGGAATTACCCATAACATATTTTTTCTGCTCGCCTGCAGACTTGAAAACCCATATATAATATTCAGGAATATAAATGATGGGAAGTTTTGAATTGTAGGCTACACCATTATTACATATTTGCACATTTGAAATTTCATTGGATAAAAAGTTAGCGCGAAGTAGCGCTATTGGGTGGACTGGAATGAGCGGGAAGTTTCAAACTAGCGTATTCTATTTTTCATAGCGACGACAGTTCAATCACTCAGAAACTTTATTCTGCAGAATTCGATCACATATTATGATATCCGGCTCTTGATTTTCTCTGAAATAATATTATAAACAATATTTTGTATTAATAAAAAGTGAAGTACCGTATTGTTATGAAATGATAGCCTAATGCACATGACTTTGCTGATATTTCAGCAAAGATTGTCATTATAGAAAAATAGATTTCAAGATACCACTACAGTAACTTATAGTTGAATGCTGATTATAAACAATTAAATTTTGTGTTTGATTTCACCATTCAACTAAGTTACTGTAATGGTATCTTAAAATCTATTTTTCCATGCGGTAATGACAATCTTTGCTGAAATATCAGCAAAGTCATGTGCATTAAGCTATCATTTCATAACAATACGGTAGGCTACCTACTTCACATTATATTAATTCAAAATATATTGTTTTCTAGGTAGAAATTTTATGTAAGCTTACTTTCAACATGAATCTTCCAGTATAATTTGAATTCAATGTAAACTAAACTTCATTTCTAATTTTTTTTATTCCATTTCCAATATAAGTCACCGGTTCCATGGAACTTTGGAAATTTAAAATTCTTAGTTTATATTTTTTATAGAGTTGGACTAAATTTTAGCAATGTGAAATCAAACCTTATTTATTTGAAAACATTTAATCTATTAAAATTTGAGAGAGACAGTTTTGGGTTCAGTCTATTATATATCATGGTATTATATAATTTGCTGTCATTTTTTTTTAGATAAATCAATTTATTTACAAAACAAAATGAATATTACAAAAAAGAACCTAATGTACTCGAATGCACCATTATCAAGTACGGTAAATAAAAAGTACTGGTACACCAAGCTTATAATCTTTTTTGAAAGACTATAATGGTCTGCATAATATAAATGCCTGTGCTAAAAAAATAATACAATACTGTAGGACTATTATAAGAAAATAATGGTTTGAGAATACCAGGTCCTAAAAAACCACATCAATACCATTTTGTGTGATATATCGAACATTTTAAAAAATCGTTTTCTAAGAAGCCTGAAATCGATTTTCGACACAAGCTTTCTTCAGCTCAATTATTGGCAGAATTGATTCCTGCGCAAATCTACTCTTAATAAAATAAATTGATTCTTCAACAAAATATCCGTGTTGTCGAATTGTGTAAACTCTTTCATGAAAGCCCATATGACTTGATATATCTTCTAATTTCACATCACCAGTGCAATTTTCTAAATCAATTATATTCAGTCCTAAGGACTTGCGCAAGAATATTGAAATATTTTGCACAAATTGGCAATACAGATATTTAGTCAAGTCTCAACTTGTTTTATTCAGAGTATTGTACATAATGTAAATTTCATGCCCAGATATCATAATAATCCTATACAGCAACTTCTGTTCACATGTTTAGATGTTTATATGTTTGTATTTCACTGGATCTCGAAAACGGCTCTAACGATTCTCACGAAATTCAGAAGATAGTAGGTTTATAATATAAAGATTCGATTGCACTAGGTCTCATCCCTGGGAAAACTCGCTGAAGGACATTAAAAGGATAATTATTATTCATCCTTGGAAAATAGCTGATAATAGTTATTTCGTCGTCTGTTGGTGATGGAAGTTAGTGAGTGAGCGAGTTCATGTGTGTGGGACTGTGTCAAAACTATGACTCAGCTGTTGAACTTTTGTAATCATTCAATCAGGTACTTAGTGCCGGTTGCAAAAAAGCCGGGCTATCAGTAGATCCATCTTTTTGAAATGGTCTTCTCTGATTTGGTTCACATGAAGTTAATCAGGATTAAAATTTAACCGGCTTTTGTGCAACTAGGCCTTTGTGAGGGAAATTTTTGCATTCCTCTGGGAATTAATCTCAATTTACTGTGATTAGATAGAACATTTCTGTATGAATGTTATTTTAATTTCTTCTTTCGTAATAAATTGTTATGCTTTTGTACTCCAGAGCGAAGCTTGGTCCCCGATATTTATAGTACACTACTGATAACCAAACTTGTTTGCAACCTTTTGTATTTCATCTTGCCATGTGTTAAGGCAAACGCACGGAGCAGCAGACAGTCATAGAAAAAAGCAAACGCCTGTGTGCAGACTCAAGGCCGGGACATATATAACCGCACCGAGCCCGCGCCGACGTACGGCCGAGCTAAGCCCACGACACGGTAATGGCGGTGGGAGAGCACACATATCCGAGCGACAGCAGTGTCTCAGTTCTGTAGTGCTACTGCGGTCTGATTTCTGAATGTGTTAAACTAATGTTGATAATATAACACTGTTAAAATCTTGTTACATCTGAATTGAATTTATAATTTCAATTTTTAACTAATTACCTGTTGACACAGAAAATGAGAATCATAGTGCTGGTATATATTTCAGTGCCTAACAATACCATCAGTCATGTTTCGAAAATACTATATATCTGCAATAAAATTGTTACCTTCTGCATCTACTAGTAATTAGTTTTAAATTTAAAATTCAAGACACAGTCACGGGTGCCTTATTTAATACCTTTTGTTGTTTATTTAATTATTTATTATATTATGTCTATTATACCTTTGGCTCAACGTATTTGGTTCTACTTTTACTTCAACTTATTTCTCCGTTCAACCATATTTCTCATCACTTTGATCGTACAAAACTGAATAATTCTGTGTCTCTTCAATAAGTTTTTTACTCTCTATATTAAGGCTGTTCGGTAAACCTTTTTATTTTTATTTAAATTGAATAATCTTTTTCAATATAATTGTTAAGATCATTATAAGAGTGAGAAAAAGTGGCAACTGAAATTTTTGAGTGGTCTAATGAGCGAGTTATGGGTTGTTGAAGTGCTAAACTCTGTTTTCTCTCCAGATCATAAACGGTTTTAAATTTCCCTTGGAGTTTTTTTATACATTCAGTATATCATTGGCTTTGTTCTAATATGCGTTTTTTCGCGATTAATGCCAAAATAAACAAGTTATCGAATTTGCAAAAAATGTTACTTTTTTATTTATGAACGAAATGGGGAATAAAATGTTTTAGTTTGGAAAGAATAATTTTTTTAAATTTCAAGAGAAGTTCTAATAATATAGTCGAAACCGTTTATGATCTGGAAAGAAACGGAATCTGGAAAGTTAGCACTTCGACAACCCATAATTCGCTTATTAGACCACTCAAAAATTTCAGTTGCCACTTTTTCTCATTCTTATAATGATCTTAACAATTATATTGAAAAAGATTATCCAATTTGAAATAAAAAGTGTACCGAAGAGCCTTAAACGAGGCCGCACCTTCACCGTCAAAAAGTAATCTGAACTAGTCGGTGACGGCGCGGGCAACAAACACGGCGACGGTGCTGGCGTGGTGCGGTAGTATGTGTCCCTGTAAAAAGTAACTGACCTGTAACTTGACCGTAAAAAGTTTGAAAAATTTGAAACTGATTGATCAATTCTTTCTAAAGTTATTGCAGAGCATACAAACAGACGGACGACTTTGGCCCTCAGTAAGTCAAAAGTGAGAACTCGCTAACGCTCGTTCAATAAAAACCAACAATAATAATTTAACATTATATTTATTTTTAATGTATTATTATCAATTATACATGAGCAAAAAACATTACGGTACATCAACATTAATACCAGTAGGCCTATCACATAAATACAGAACATGGATATTAATGAGTCATACACAGTCGATAAGAACTTCTATTGCTTATTAAGGATATTGGGGTGGCTTATTGGAGTAGGTGATAACGCGCTTAAAGGCAGAGGTGACGAACGATGCAGTCTGTGGTGCTTTGATCAATCGAGAAACTGTAACAGAAAAAAATAAGTGGAAACAACAGAAAGATAATTATGTAAGAAGAAATAAATAATCTATATATATATATATATATATATATATATATATATATAATATATATATATATATAATGACTATGTGTTAATTTGTTTGTTCCCTATAGACTTAAAAACTACTTGACAGAACGGCATGAAACTTTAGGAATATGTTGTGTGATGAATATTGGGGATGGTTTCTGAATAGAAATTTTGATAGGGGGACTAATAACAATTATTTATTAATCCATTCTACAGACCTATGTTTCCAAAATTGTCGGCCCAGCGGCTACCGATGAACGGGAAGATGATCATGATTGAAGATAATGTTGTGATAATATGATTTAGCATCTAAAGTTAACAGCTGTAATAGACTTATAAATTGTATACTGGTATTAATACGGTGGTTTGGAGTTGAAGACCATTTCTTCAATTATTTTGTGGATTCAATCTGTAATAAAAAAGTATGATTAATATAATCCCAGCATTCAATATTTTAAAATATATATATTATTATCCTATTATTTGCTGCCAGCAGTAGGAACATGCTCAAATGCAAATGATAGGCTGTCAATGTATGATTTTCTTCACATTTCACGATTCAAGTTTACATTTTTGAGCTAGAAAAACATCAATTTCTCTATATATCTCTTTTAGAATGCTCTTAAAAACACATTAAATATCAATATTAAATTGCGAACATAAAATATTAAATTATTTTGATGTTGCATACAAAATATTTTATGAGTTGATAAGCATAATAGCTAGACATGTTAAAATTGTTATAGTTAATCTATCAAAGATAAAATTATGGTAGTTTTAGTATTATCTAAGTGAAAATTGGTACAAAATTATAATAAATAAACGTAGGCTCAAGTAGACGAAGTACACCTAATATGAATGTGATGTTTTTGAACCTGCTTTGTGCTTAGGCAATAAGTTAGTTTATGCTAGTCGGTATTCATAAATATATTCAGTGGAGTCACTTGAGCAAGACGTCAACAGTTTAGTGGGAGTTGCAGGTGCATGTTTGATAAGAATGATAACTTAAGGTTGTGCATCACGCTTTTCAAAACTTTTTATGGTAACATTTTTCAAAGAAGGCTATTCCGATTTGGATACCATCGGTCTCACTAAATGAAGCACATCACAAGGAAAAACTCAATTCATAATTTTTACTTTTTGCGATATATAGTTTAAATCTTGGGTGAGATCCGATCCATTGCTGAATAGGGAGCAAATAAATTCATGAACTTTGAGGATTCATTATTCAAGATAGTTGCTCATTGTAGACCACTATTTCAACCTTTGTGGCCTCATTTTGACTCTGCCTGCAATGTTTATCCTGGAATCAGCCTTAATGGTGGAATGGAAACCCAAATGTTCACAATAAATGAAGAAACTCATCACTATAAAAAGATCTACAAGCAAAATTGATCCATGTAGTGGAAGTGACTTCAACCTTGGCCAGGAATAGGCCTGAATTATTGAGCAAAAGAATATTGAACAAGGTTGCAGCTACTGTACGAAGCATAGAAAGAGGACAAGTTGAAGAAGACCCTGAAAAGTTAGCGGGTAGACAGACCCACACCATGACCACCACTCTGTCGACGAGGCTCATTCTGCACAGTGAGGCTTAGACGCTTCACACGCATTCGGTTCGGTTCGTTACCGAAAACGAATGAGGCTTTCATACATGTCAGGTTTTAATTCGTATTGTTCTAATTAGGTATTTTCTTCTCAAAAACAGCTGTGTTTGGATTTTCACAGGTCATGCTGGTATATTTAAATATAACAGCTGGTGTTAAAATTGTAAGATGTTATTTCTTGAACAACAAAAATTTAGGGCCGGTTTCCGAGCTCGGGATTTAGCCAAGTTCTAGACTTTGACTGGCTTTAAACTCTGGAGTCAGATTCAAAATCAGATGTAGTCAATTGGTTTTCCGAGTCAGAGCGTTAACGTAGTCGAGGACTCAAATAGACCCCTGGAGTTTAGACATCACGTTAGACCCTGGAGTTTATAATTTCGTTTTCTTAGTGAAGGGCTTATAAGTCCAGGACTTGAATTAGATTCTCGCCTCTTTCCAAGTCAAGGATTTATCAAAAATCGTCCAGGACTTAAAACAGCGTGATTTTAAACCCTCGACTGGGGTAGGGTTTAAATTCAAGTTCCAGACTTAGGGCCGGTTTCCGAGCTCGGGATCTATAAGTTCTGGACTTACAGAGTCTAGGACTAAAATAAGCTCTCGGGTCTAAATTGACTTTCTGAGTCACGATTTTATCTTCTAAACTCAGGAGTCTATCAAGTTCTCGACTTATTTGAGTCCAGGACTTTAACGCAGTAAACATGAGGGAAATTCACAATATTTTGCTGTTGTATTGTTGGCATTATAGCAAAACGGAAACAGCTGATTGCAGCGGGACAATTCAAATGAGCATGCTCTCCAAACTATTTTGTAAAAATACGTTTCGATTTCTTTGTAGGCCTATTCAAAGCAAAACCTTTGAAAGGTGAATGAATAAACATTTCATTTTACGTTATGCTATTATTGATCATTGATCCTAACCTGTGATTATGAATACAAATTTAATTAGGCTACTGAGTTTGAAAACGTATTTGTTTTGAAAAAAAAACTATATTCCATGACAATTATTTGGCTTTTTATCTTCTCCAAAACAATAACTGAATTGTGTTTGCTCAGTTAAGTCTAGAACTTGAATTTAAACCCTACCCCAGTCGAGGGTTTAAAATCACGCTGTTTTAAGTCCTGGACTTAAAAGCCCTTCACTCAGAAAGCGAAATTACAAACTCCAGGGTCTAACGTGATCTCTAAACTACACAGCCTATTTAAGTCCTCGACTACGTCAACGCTCTGACTCGGAAAGCCAATTTTCTCCAGAGTTAAAAGCCAGTTAAAGTCTAGAACTTAGCTAAATCCCGAGCTCGGAAACCGACCCTAAAAGTTAATTAAAAATTGTGAATTATTTGAATAGTTTCTTTTTGATTATGTTAATTTTGGATGTTTAGAGAGATAATTTTTTTAAATTGAAAATTTGTTCCTTGTTTTGACACATGGTATTATATAAACTTCATCTCTTCTCTCCATTGATGAAATCATATAATATTCGTGGAAAAAAAATTCTCCCTGAGTTTTAATTTATATCTTTCAAACTATTCATTGAGAAAAAAATGTTCCTGTGAACTAACAGAATTGAATTGACCATATGATTTTGACTTGGGAAATTTTGAAACAGATAATCACGATATCAGGTTAAAATAAAAACAAAAAAGGCCAGCGTGTGTAGAAGACTTTGTTTTTTCCTGTTTTCCTAGCAACAAATTCGAATATGATAAAACCTATTCGTGTCGAGGGGGCGTTCGGTGCTATGCGGTTGCTATTCGGTACCGAATTCAAACCGAATCATCGTTTCACACTTATAGGAATTCGCCAAAAACGAAACGAACCGAACCGAAAGTGTGTGAAAGTAGCCTCTCGCTAGCAACGAATTGAAACCTGATGGAATTTATTAGAGTCAAGTGTCAAATAGGCGTTTGGTTCTATGCGGTTTCTATTCGGTACCGAATTCAAACCGAATTACCGTTTCACACTTATCAGAATTTGCCGAAAACGAAACGAACCGAATGAGTGTGAAACTAGCCTGACGACCACAATGCAGCAGCGTTTCCAGAGGGATGAAAACAAGTATAAAGTGATCAAGAAAGTATTGCCTGTCTCATTACATATTTGATTTCTCAGAATATCAATTCTAAGTAAATTATCGATTTTTTAAAATTACCATATTCAAGTTGTTTTTGATAGTATCCAAATCGAAACAGTACAAAAATGTCACCTGTAAAATGTTTTCCAAGTGGGTGTCGCACAATATTTATAAATAAGGTAAAACTTTTTGGCTTGGACACACACACAGCGATCTGCGGACAGGAATCAGAGAGGTCTTAGCAGGTTATAGACATGAATATCTAAAATATAGATGAAGGCCACTCTGACCGCTTCCCGCAGATTGTTCTCTGTGTGTCCCAGCCCATACTAATTTGGAGCAAAAGCAAAAATACCATTTCATGGTGAATTGTTTACTTACTTGGTCAAAAATAATTATTGCAACTACCGTATCAGTTACTGAATCACATCTTGAACGTTCCATTAGGATGCAGTTGATCAGTTTGGCACTGTAAAATATAAATAATAAGTTCAAGTTAATTTATAAGGAAAACTTTTGTATAATATTAAATTTAACATTAGCATGAAAAAAGTTGGCGATCAAATGAAAACTACTCATTCAAAGAGGGTAAATAAATACAGTGATACTTAAGTACAGCTGATTTTACGAGTCACACTGGCAAACAAGGAATCTTCCTTCTGCAGGTACTTTTGCCTCACCTACTGTACTCATGCATGTGAGCATGAATTTAATCTTAATTTATCAATATTATTATCATAAATAAGGATATCATTTTGATATAATTTCTAATTAAATAGATTAACATTTCCTTAATTTTTATGTTTGTATCTTGTTTTTGGCAAATAAATTCATTCATTCAAGTAGGCTTATAGTTAGGTCAATGCTATAATGCCAGTAGAAAAGATAGGATAACGGCGTTGCCGATTTCCTGTATTGCCACTGGCTCCTATAATAGTGAATAGCTGATTCGGAATAACATATCTGATGTAACCCAATATTAAATGTGCATTCTATTTAATAATAATGATAAATAATATTTTATTCGTCAAGAAAATATATTATTCAATTAGTAATTCATAAATTTTCATGATTTAAATTAAATCTTTTTGTAAGGTCTAATTAATTATATTTTTACATTGTAAAAAAACAATCATGTGAAGCAACATGAGGATACCGGTAGCGCTAAACTTATTTCAATTTCCAAAGCAATTTGATTTGTCTAATGATAGACAAGAATAGCAACACCAATGTTAATCAAATGCTGCCATTAGGTGGACCTCATAGTACCAGAGTTTTTATTTATCTCTTTCCTGTATAGGGCTACTTGTAATATAAATATAAAGAAAATAATTAAAAATCTCAGTACCCTTTTTTTAAAAATATTTTATCACATTTAGTGATAAATTTTTTTTATTATTTTTTAATTATTTTCTTTATATCAGAGTTTTTATATTTATATTGAGTTACCATAAAGCAAAAATGCCATAGGAATATTAGCGGCTTGAGTTAACAGTGAAATTTACAACATAAGAGCCCTATACTAAACCATTAAATTAAACACCATGAGATGTTTTTTATGCTATTGTTTCTCTATGATGTTACAAATTACAGTAGTCTGAGTACCGTATATAAATTATCTTCAAACAACCAATCCAATCAGCTCTAGGGCTGCAGTGAGTCTGGTTGAATTTCATTCAGTTTATAATTTGGTTAATGGAAAACTTTTTATAAAATACTGAAAAACTTTATTTTATAAAACAATCCACATTTGGCTAAACCACTCTAAGCTTAATCTTAAATCATTTCTCTAAATGGATTTTCTAACAAGTAGCCTGACTGCAGTAGGCCTACATGTAAATCACCTATGTTAGCAAATCCTTTTTTATTTAATTTATTGAATAAATGATGCAGTAACCTAACTACAGTATTTAAAAGAAGATGAAATTTATAAATATCTCACAATAGGGAATAAGGTCTAAATATATTTAGCCTATTCAGTACCCCTACTTCTAAAATTATTCAAGTATTCTAATGATAGAACAAAGAAATTAATAAAAGTTGCTAGCCTATTATTAATAAATTAAATGCTATTTTAAAATAATATTTTCAACTTTAGTAACTTAGTCCACATTAAACTTACGGTACCTCAGGATGAGAAGCAAAAAGTATATTTTTGTATTATCCCAATCCTAATTATAATTACATTTGAATACATTACATAAAAAAAGATTAGCCTGTAAAACAATACTCTATATTAAGAAGCTGTTTCTGTTGCAAAATGCAAATGTATGTAGTCTATGTACGTTACACCTACCTTAAATATTATTATGCATAACATAACCTATAAACTTAATGCTATTATATTGGAAACATATTAAATTTTCTAAAAAATAATAGATATGTAAGTATTATTATTTTATTATAAAATATTAAATTACTTCTACTTATTTTTTGATACAATCGCAAATCATATGAATAGTCTATAATTGAAAAAGAACGACAAACCAGGTCTAAAAGTATTCTATTCCCAAATTTTGATAATGAAAAACAAGTCCAAAAAGATCAGCCAAGTTGTTCTTACTGTTTAAAGTTTGAGTTTAATATTTCCGTCCAAAATTAATATATAATGAGCTATGAATTACCCTAAGTGGGCTAATTAGTCCATATCATTCTAGAAAATAAGTCAGACTTGAACCATTTCTCAATGACAAACACATTACCAGTATTCCCACTTTGGCACCGATATTTTGAGTTCCAGATATTTCCAATTCCGCCATCTGACAAACAAGTAATTTGAGTTCCAGATACTCCCAATTCCGCCTAGCAACATATTTCGAGTTCCGGATATTTCCAATTCCGCTGTCTGACAAATATTCGGAGTTCCACCCAGCAACAGTTTTCAAGCATAGACATTATTAACATTGATATTTTGAGTTCCAGATATTTCCAATTCCGCCATCTGACAAACAAATAATTTGAGTTGCAGATACTCCCAATTCCGCCTAGCAACATATTTCGAGTTCCGGATATTTCCAATTCCGCTGTCTGACAAATATTCGGAGTTCCACCCAGCAACAGTTTTCAAGCATAGGACATTTAACATTGATATTTTGAGTTCCAGATATTTCCAATTCCGCGGCCCCAGTATTGATGGTAGGTTCGGATCACTTTGATGATCCGGATCAATTGATCTCGTTCACTGCCACGAGTCAATCAGAAGACCAAGATTGGAACTTCCCAAGGTCACGTGACATGTTTAGTATTGGGGTCATGTTTGATTACAAGTTTCCATTCTGTATCTATTCTGTGCCTGAGTCGCGTATGATTGTGTGAGATGTGAGTTGAGCCTTAGAAATAGCTAGGTACCTTGTCTTGCAAAGGAAGATGCTTCATCCGCAGTCAAAGTGGATTTATATTTTTAGCCATCTTGAAATTGAGCCCAACTCGGTCGCGGTCGCGTCGGAATTTTTCACACAAAGGAAAACTTACCTCAACACTGTCATGGTGGACGACGGCAAGATGCGTTTTCCTTTGAGCGTAGACTTCCGTAGTTGACAACGACAAACACTAATATTGGTGTCTGAAGACATTCATATTAACCAAATTTCAAGTGTGCTAAAACAACTGATCCAATACTTTTTTATTTGTATCCATTATCCAAGAATCAAAAGATTTCGAATAATATCAACATATTGCCATTTAACCCTCTGATAGGCGCGCCATCAAAAGTAACACATTAGAGCGCGCGGGCTACATATGTAGCCCATTTTGTTTTAAATGTACGGTATAAAATAGTTGACTAGGTTTCTTTTCAAGTAACAATCGTGAGTATGGTCTTGTATCACATTTATTATCACGATTGGAAAATAATAAGAGCAATAAATTGTACAGTTGTTTCAGCTTGGAAAAAATATTTCAATTTATCGTGATTATGACTGAATAAAAATGGCTCATCTTTATCGGCTTTAAACTCAAAATTTTTTCAAGACACAATGATAATTCCATGTTACATTCTGCTCAATATATATTAATTAGAAATAAAATTTAATGAAAAAAGATAATATTTTACAAATTTGGATGTACAAATTAAGAAAATTTGTAAAATATACAGTTGTTTTTGGCAAAATACAACTTTGAGAAAATAATACAGAAAATTTACAATAGGAAGAAAGGAAAATATATCACCTGCTCATTTTACTTTCATTCATAGCTTACTCATAACTAAGTAACACATTTTCACCCCAGTTCCATTCGAGTTGTCCCAGATATTCATTGTTTTTTCCCACTACCACCTATCACACCTGAGAGCAGTAATATGCCAGAAGATGCTCGAATTTCAGTATCATGTGTGAGTCTTGCATCTTTTTCTCGTGATATTCTTCTTTTATGTGATTTATATAGATATTTGTACCAGAAACTATCAGTCCAATAATAGTGTTGTCAAAAAAAAAAGATTAAAATATTCAATATCAGTAGCAGCATTTTTTGCTTCACCTTTAGATCCAGGTAAATGTAGAACAATATTTCTACTTGTGCAAATATTTGGCCGAAAAGGAACACTTTCTTTTCACTCAATGAAATTCATCAATTTGTCATTGGAAAATTATAAATCCTACAACGGCTCTATCACCACTATCCTCCTCATCCAGATTCATTGGATCATCAACTTGTCCCTGACTAGAATTGAAATTCTCATCTGAATTTTATGTATCAGAAGGGTAAATTACTTCCTTAACATGATTTATTTCACCATCATTACTATCACTCGAAATTATATCTTCTTTATGAGTGAAATAATCACGTAATAGTTCATTATAGATTCCACTCTCATCCAACAACTGTTCTCTACGGTTCATTGCAAAAACGGGCGCGCGGGCTACAGGTGTAGCACAAGCATCTTTCAGGGAAATTTACTAGCACACATGCACTCTTAGAATGTTGACAACGACCAACTGCCTGAGTAGTAGGGGTTATAAGAGGCAGCTACTGAACTGCTCATCCTGCCAGATACACCCATAGCATGGTTACAACAGAAACAAAAGTACTGGGCTACACCTGCAGCCCGCGCGCCTATCGGAGGGTTAAAAGTATAAACTTGACCACCCCCATTAAAACATAATTCAACATTATCTTTTTATTTGGACAAATTGGACTCTACTCAATCTGATATCCTACCCTTTCATGGAAGATGGTGGCATTTAGGGACAAACGAAAATGTATCTGGCCCTGCATGCCATTTACCTATAATGAGGTCCACATTATAATGGCAGTGTTGTCTATCATTCAAAAAAGTGGGTAGTGCTATCTCTTTATCGCTGTGCTCTGTTGCCAGATCGTCTTTTAACAAGGTAGAATTGATAAATAATTAACAAAATATTTCATTTCAATTATGAAAATTCATTATGGAATAAAATTATTGAAAATGGTGTCTTATGTCACATGGACGGGAAGCGACCTTTTGCAGGTGAGAATGATGTTTCTAGTGGAGGCATTAGACAAGACTAGAATTTCATTAGAGATCTGCAAAAGACATTCACGTCCAAGTAATGTACACTATTTTTTCATAATAATCTAAAGAATAATTAATAAACAGAAAACATTACCAGCTTGTGCTGAAGTTACTGCATTGTATAAACATAACCTAGTTTACAAATTCTGAATCAGGAATTTTGTGGGAGTTGACAAAACTTCCACCTGGAGCACTGAAGGTGATTTTTCTTGTAGCAGTTTGCTGTTCCTATTTTGGAAATGGGAAACAACCTTGACTGTATGTTTTTGGTTTCTCACATATAACACGAGAACTATGTATCTTTTGGACATAACTGTTATGTACAAAATTAAAGCTCACATAATTTCCTACAATATTTATCCTACAACTTTCTCTATATCTTCTCTAGTTTTCGAGATATCCGCTTTTAAAGGTGTGAAATTTTTGAAAAAACATGTTTGCCTCCAATTTTTTCTATTTTCGCTCTTATAACTTTTTAAAAATCGATGGGAAAAATCCATGCTAATTATGAGATAATAGAGCATTAAAGTCTCTTCAATTTGATGTATAATTTCACAGTTTTATGCATTTGGTACCTTTGAAACACCCCCACTATCTTAGCATAAGGGGTAGGGATTGGGACTTTTGATATGTTTACCTCCTTACTACCCTAAACAGAACTGCAGGGTCAAATATTGTCTTCCAAACTTTTTCCTCTATAACCCTTCTTTGACTGGACTATTTTGGACATGTCAAGATTGTAGAAGCATAAATGGCATGATTTTAATACACTGTTTTTGAAGAATTTATTAGTGGCAATAACATTACTTCAACATTTCTCATTTTCCTGCAACTTTCCTAAAATCATGTTGCTGACATAGAATTTCTGTAGATGACAAATGTCACTATTACAATGTTACAATAAATTTTAGAAACTTGTGTACAGTAATGTGATTGAGATTTTTAAAGCAGCTTTTTCAGATAATATATGTAAATATCTGTAAAAATATATGTAAATTTGTATATTTGTATAAATATATGTAAATATCTGCAACACAGTATTTTTGTCATTGAAAAATGGCACAAGGAATTTTAATGGAGTTTTCTTATGTCAACAACATTCTGATAATATTATTCTGTCACTGATTTTTGTCAACAACACCCAGTGTAAATGCAGCTACAAAAATGCAGCAACCAAAACAAAACATTAATTTTGAAAAATCATGTTTACAAAGAAATTTAATTTTAAATTATGTGCAAATAATGATAAGATTAAACTCAAGAGCAGCTGTTAACATTATATACTGCAAATGAAATAAGGTTAAAAAAAGAACTAAGCCCACATTTTTTGTATTCAAAACTGAAATTACTTAAATGAAAAAGGAATCATAAAATGTAGAGTGAAAAATCAACTTCATCGAGATTAAAGAATTTATATAAACATTTATATATAGGCTACAAAGAGAAAACTCACATGAAAAATTAGAAAATCTGTACAATAAACGATATAAAACTCTGAACATGAAATATAATATGAATTTACAGGAATGAATGTAATAGGAATGTTGAATAGGAATGTAAAAGTAAAAAATTGAACAGAAATCGAATTTGATAAATTAATAATAAAAATGGAATCATTTGCAAAGCTTTGAAATATAATGTTATTTAGATCACAATGGAAGAAGATCAATTATTAAATTTAGAAGCATCATAAAAAGGGAGAAAAATAAATTTATGATAAATTTAAAATAAAAATGATACACCCATCTATTCCAGTATTATTCAGAGGACAAACCAAAATTCACAAAATATGAATAAGTTTACCTATAAGTAAATGACCTATACTACCTATGTAGTATTACAACCTATGTAGTAAATTAACTGCTTATAAAGTATGCAAGTACTGAAATAAAATTTTCAGTCAATATATAAATTCAATAATAAATTCTTATAAATCAATTTAAGTGAAAAATAACAGTTACAACAATACTAGACAATGCCATTTTCTTATCATTTGATGTAATTATTATGTTATGTTATTATGTATACTGATATTCCAAAGTAGAAACTATCAATATTTTACATAAAAATACAAATAATACTAATATGAACACAAATTAAATAGATGATTCAATCAACTTGACTCAAGGATTCATAAACCAGAATTAATCAATTTCTGGCCTGTTGTATTTACATAAAAATTAAAAATCAATAAAGTAACCTTTATGTTAATAATACTTCTATTATTTATGACATGTATATATTATCATCATTAAACTGAAAAATAATAAAACGTCATATGTCGTAAATAATAAAAACATTTAAAAAAGAGTATTTTGATTAATTATTTTCGTATCAAAATTATTCTACATTTGATGGGAAATTGTTCTAACCAAAATCTCTGCTCTTTTAGGCTGAAGATAGAATTTTTCAAACAAATCATTTCAAATTTGGTGAGATTCATGAAATTTCAAAGATAAATTCCTCATGGTATTGTTGAATGTTGATTGAATAACTTGAAGATTAATTTTCTTAAAATTCCAATTTTAGAAAATTATTCCATTCTCAGAAAATTACTTAAATTTTCAATAACTTGATAGTATCCAAATCGAAATACTCTAGAAGTACCACCAGTACAATGTTTTTTATTAGCCTGTTGATAATCAAAGAAGAATATTATTTCATATCTATTAAAACTCAAAATCTCAACATGGAAGTATAAAAAAATGTCATGTCTGCAGAGGCAGGCATTCCAACTTTTAACCAAATTATAAAATTGTAAAATAAGGGGGGTTCAAATTCATGGGCTGATTGTTAAACATGTGATGATTTTGAATAGGTTGTTTTTATTTTCATATTAAGTTACCAAAATTAATTGTATTTTTTAATGTTTCTTTGATAATTTTATTCTAAAAAGTGTTTTTTCAAAAGGTGGAAAAAGAGATAAAATATTAAAATTTTTACAGTAGGTAGGCCTAATATTGGGATGGAAGTATACATAAAAATAAAAATCAAAGTAGACTATCCTATTTTCAACTTATTTCATCTCTCACAAAATGTTTCGACTTTTAAAACTCATTTCATTTTTACACAATGTCATTTTTAAGTGAGTGAACAGAATAGATATAATACTACTTAATATAACAGTAATAATATAGATAAATCATTAGTTATTCTATAAAGTTATATTCATAATTAGCATAATCCACTTCACTCATGATATTTGTCCAAAACAACTATTTACAACTAAATTCTTGTGTTTAACGAAATTTTTACTCAAACTTCAAGACACAAGTCTTTAAACCCATTACAAAACAAAACCAGCTTTTGAATAATAATATTAGCTTTTAAAAACTAGATATAAAAATCAACCATTAAGTTTTTTTCTTAAATAAAATAAAGTTGAAAAGGAGTAGCCCTACTTTGTTTGATCATGGATGGGCGCCTCTAGTCTTATTCAAGTTTTGCTATGTTTAATAGAGTCTGCATAGTTACCATTATTGTTTTGAGAGAGCTGGCCTACATATTCATCGTTAGGATATAGCTCTGCATCAGGCATAAATTTACGTTTTTCACCAATAGAAGGCATATGATTCGAATTGATGGGTGGTGGAATGGTGACGTTAGTTGCTTGTGACTGTGGCGAAAATATACCTGGAGCACCACAATAAGGGAAGAGAGGCTGTGGTTGATAAAAGGGTAGGATGCCTGGAAGTGGAGGAGGTGTAGGGGGAGCCCAAGGAGGAGGAAAGCATAATAGGGGAGGCATGTTGAAACGCTGATCTAGGTTTTGAGAGGGATGCATAACTGGAACTGATGATAGAGGGATTGAGAATGGAGGTGGATTATGGTGCAAACTTCCAGACAGCGATCCTGCCCTACAAAATATTTCATCTGGTGGTGGTGTCAGCAAATTTACAGGCACCATTGGACTCAGGCTTGCTCTCATTCTTGAATGACATGCTGCTAATGAGTTGCTGTTTTCAGCTCCTGTCTTCATACTATTTTGAGGAAATGGTAGTGGAGTTGGAGGCTGGGAGAATATGTTTTCATTCAAAGTTGTACATTGAGCTGAGGGAGGTGGATGCTGAGAGAATATGTTTTCATTCAAAGTTGTACATTGAGCTGAAGGAGGTGGATGCTGAGAGAATATGTTTTCATTCAAAGTTGTACATTGAGCTGAGGGAGGTGGATGCTGAGAGAATATTTTTTCATTCAAAGTTGTACATTGAGCTGTAGACTCTGCAATTCCAATATTGATTTTTGGAGTGGCACATTGCATTCCAGCTGATTTATTAGACAAGTGAATTTCTCTATCTACTAGGCCTATAGGTCTTGTTTGGAACAAATCCAATCCTTTAAATCTGTTTACATCACGTTTTAAAGTAGTTGATGTATTAGAAAAATAGAATACTTTACCATTTTTGGTATCTTGATCATTCAATCCGTTAATACTGTTTGCTGCTTCTTGTCCTGAACTCTGATTAGAAGACATCTCAATTATTCTTTTAGGAGCCCGATTTTGATCTATAAGAGGTTTAAGAAGATTTGTTGCAAAAACTTCACTTTCTTGGTACAGTGCATCTTTGTATACATTTTGAAACAATTGATTAGTCACATGAATTGATGGATTTGGTAATAATTGATCAGTCTTTACTTTTGATTCAGTTTTTCTCAATAGTTCATTGTAGAGGTTAATAGCATGAGCACCAGGTATGCAAAAGCTTATTCGAATTTTCTGATTTCTTAAATTATAACCATTCAGTGTTGAATGGGCAACCTCTGCATCTTCCGAGTTACTAAACTCCACCAAACCCCAACCTTCAGAAATTAAATTTTTCAAACCAATCTGACAATAAGAAGGACTGACAGCAGTCGAAAATATTTTTCTGAATTCGCTCAAATTTCGAAAGTTTTTAGGTAAACAGTCTACATAAAGGCACTTTGAGTGTAGAGATTCAAACTTCACAAGTTTAGAATCCAGCCAATCACAATCTAATGTAAAAGTGCCAAATATTTTATTTTCAAGCATTTGCTTTGCTTGAAGAGCACTTTCTTCAGTCACATACTCTACAAAACCATATCCTTTACTTTTACCAGTTTTTTCATCAATCATCAAAAAATGCCATTTAATGTCACCATAAGCACTGGTTAGTAATGTAAACTGTTTTTCTGATAAATCAAGTGGTAATCTGGCAACACATAAAACATGTTTACTTAAACTTGGTTCTACTGATATGTTTTGACCCCTTAGAAGAAAAACCCGTTTACAGTCCCAATCTTCCAAAATTTCAAAATGTTCAAAAATCACTATTGCCATACTGGAGGTTGATTCACCCTTAATAAGTTTAACATTTTTCACAGGAAAGTCTTGTAGCAGTTCTAGAATTTCACTTTCTGTCACATTTCTCGGCAGGTGATTGATCTGCAACTGCAGCCCCATGTGGAATTTACTCTTACAGTTGAAAACTTTTTTCTGAATTTCTAACTTTGAATCATCTCCCCAGATTCTTTCAGTAGGTGCAATTGCAGCAGTGATACGTCCATCAATATTGTGAACAATTTCATTTTCTATAACTGAAGCCGGCAAAGTGAACACAGTACCTTTAGAGTCAGCAGCCATTGAATCAACTTGAAAACGAGAACTAGGTATCCATAGATAATTTTAACTCTAATAGCACTTTCTCTAAACAACTCACGCTGGAACAACTCACGCATTACGCAAACAACAACACGCTGGATTTATTGGTTATAGGAGAAAGGAGCGTTTTCGTTTATGCGAAAACTTCCGACGTCGACTGGGTCGGGCTCAATTTCAAGATGGATGAAAATCCGCGGTCGACTGTGAAAAAAGCGTTTTTCTTTGCACGACAAGGTCGCTATTTCAAAAGTCAGAAATTCAGATTAAAGTTGAGTTATCTGCCATCATTATTGATTATGATTTATTACAAATACATAAAAAGAAACACAAATGCATGAAAAGTGTTGTTATACACTTTAATATTATGATATACTATATAATTATCAATAATGGATAATTATGGATCTTATCAAGCTCTCTCTAGTAAAAGAGAAAGAAGAGCATTATTAGCTAGAATATTTCATTTCACAGTTTGTCTAAGCAAAAATCTCCAATTGTGCTCCATTATTACAATTTTCTCAATACATTCTAATTATATTCACAATTCTGGTCATATATAATATAAATTATATTCACAGTTGCTACAGTTGAAGTAATCGTATATCCATTTCGCTTTCTGGTAAAGTTGTGATGGGACCGCGGAATTGGAAATATCTGGAACCCAAAATAAATCAATGTTAAATGTCCGGGAAGTGGGTCGACGACAAACTGAGTCGATAAACATTTTACACCAACGACAAAGTGGGCTAACGACAAATGCGGTCAGTGACAGAGTGGGTCATTTTTTATCGATATATCGAATAGTTCGATTTTCACTTCTTAATATAGATTTTAAAACGTCCTTAAAATTCGTTTTTAGGATTGACAGCACTGTTTTTGATCGGTCCTTTCCATCTTTCCATGTTGTTTGTTGTGAATAGCTTGTCAAATTATAAGAAATGTTATTATATTATAAAACAGGAGTTTGTTTGCTAGTGAGCTGAATTCTGTGTTGGCTAATTTATCTATTAAAAAATTATCAATAATTTATAATTGTAAATGTGTAACGTTATGTGCATGACAATTCAAATGTATCAAAAACGTATTCAACTTTGAGAGTTTTCAAATTGTAGGTTATGAATTGGGTAGGTTGTTCAAAACACCAAATTTATATTAATAAACAATAAATATTTTTTTTACTTGATTGATTTTAAATAATTTGAAAACATATGTTATAACAAGAAGCTTTTGATGAATCTAGCCTGTAACCTTCATGTTTGATTAACATTTTTGTACAAACTTGATTGTATATTAATCAGTAATAGAATAGGCTAGATTCTAGATAAAATAAAGTACCTAATATTATTGACTACTTTGTTGCATTAATTTATTTGTGATAATCCATCTTTGCTATGTTTTTCTTGTTTTAGTTGCTTGAGATAAATTTGTTAGGATTGACAATGAATTGCTTTCATAACAATAGCTTACCCCACACTCACCTTATTATACCTACCTACCTAGGTAATTGACGCCTTAATTTTAGAAATAGGTAAATCTCATGTAGGCCTACCTTTTATGTTGTTTTAATCAACACAGAAAATAGCGTTATTAAAGTATTATTTAAGTAACAGAAAGTAGGTTAGTTCATACCAAAATAAATTTTATATCCTTCAAAAGATTCTAGCAGCATTTTGCTAAAATCTTATTTTATTTATCTGGTGGTCTAACTATTGTTATTTCATTTATCTAGGAACATTATGAAGCAAGTCTGATGTAGTCTCATCTTGGAGATGGGTGAAAAATGTTGAAATAAATGCTGATCCAATCATATTTAATTTACCAAATTCAACTAAAATGCTGATGCCAAGAAGGTTAATCTACGAGGTACATATAAATTTAAATTTTCAATTTATCAAATGCATTACCTATATAGTAAATTTTGCTACCACTCTAACTGCAAAGTGCCAAGGAAGGTTATTAAAATAACTATGTCCAAAATACCAATTTATATGAATAAATATTATTTGTACTTGATTTATTTTAATAGATCTATAATCTTCATGCTTGTTTACCATTTTTTTTACAAACATTGTATATAATCAGATTAGGTTAGATTCTAGATAGAATGAAGTAATTGACTCAGTGTTTTTGTTGATTTTGCCTAGCCTATTTTGTTGCAGTAAATTATTTGTAATAGTTTATGTTCATTTTGTGCTAGTTGCTTGAACTAAAGTTGAGAAGATTGACAATATGTTTACATACATAGCAATTTTCTTAGAAGAACCTATCTTACACTTAGACTACCTACCTTATTATTAATAGTTATATGACTGCCTCAATTTTATATCAAATAGATAGATCTCTTATAGCTTTAATATACAAGTTCATTTTATGTTGTATTAATCATCACAGAAATTGTGTAGAGTAAGATTTAGGTACCGGTAAGTAACTTAATTCATATTAATATTACCGATACCAAAATATTTTTGTGACATCCACCAACAAAGTTTATTATCAGTTTGCTCATCTGGTGGTCTAATTAGTGTATTTCCATTTATCTAGAAACACTATAAAGAAAGCCAGATATAGTCTCATTGGATGAGTGGAAAAAGTTGAAACTGAATTATCCATAAATATTTTCAATGTCACTTTTGAACAAATTAATTACGACATAGCAGTCAGGTATTTATAAATAAAAGCTATTTGCTTCTACTCACATTTGTGGAGCACTTTCGGACTCACAAATGTGAGTAAAAGCTAATAGCTTTTATTTATAAATACCTGACTGCTATGTCGTAATTTAATTTATTGTTCAAAAGTGATTATTAACAAGCAGTTCCTAAAGGAAACAAACATTGAAGAGTATTTTTAATGTGATACTGACCTTGCCTGCCAACAAGGCTAATATACAATGTAAATATGGATTTAAAGTTACAATTCATAAAATTTAATTTATAAAAAAATGAACTACCTGTAATTCAATTTCCTTTTAAATGCTTTGCCTTTCAATATGCAGTAAATCAGTGATTAAAGCCAGTTATTGCACCTTTTTAGCAATTACATTTTTCAAGCTAGTTATAGTTTACAAAGATTAATTGTTTTAAACTTCAATAGACGTAGGCTTATTTGCTGCTCAGTTGATAAATTGTCCCTACTATAGTTAAAATATATACCTGTAGTAATATCAGCTAATGAAGCATTTGAGCAGTTTCATCTACAAGTAGCAATTGCTTCAGCTCTGATATTCTCACTCAAATTCTGAGAAATACCTAACTCAGGAAAAACTGGTTCAACTCAAACTAAACAGTAACTAACCCTTGAAAAAAATTGCGTTATTATTGACTTTGTACAAATAAAGTTTATTTGATTATGATTAAATTGTAGGATAGGCTACTGATATCCTCTTGAAGAGTCACTTAAATTTATGATGATACGCAATTTCTTAATATTGTCTATCTTCTCATCGCAAATAGATAATAAAACTAGGAATAGAACATTTTACTTTTCTTGTCCTATCTACAACCATAGATAAGGAGACTGCTTTCCAAGAAAAGCTCTGGGTTGTTCAGATTTTTTGTATAAAATGAACATTTTCTTTCTATTGCAATCATTCTGCTCTGTTGAAGACCATCATTAACCAGTATCTGACAGTGAATTCAATTGTTCTATAGTTTTATGAAAAATAATCACTGATTATAAAACTGTTCATCTATGGATGGATGACTCTTTCTACAATACAATAAGCCTACTCTATTTTAAAATCATATTAATACATATAGCCTACAACTGTAAACTATTTTCAGGACACAAGCCACAGTGAGAGAGTCGGTGATGCAACAACCATTGCAGAAAGTGAAACTGTCAATCCTGCTGTAGAGAATGACACTACACTGTTTGATGAGGCAAGTAATCAATCTAATGAATCCTCTTACCTCAGGTAAATATGTTCTTACAAATAAATTATTCAGTAATGGATAAGAATATTGATGCTACTCTTCTTATTTTTTTTTTGTTCTTATTTTTCAAATTTGACACTTTCCTCATAATAGAAACTCTCACACATTCCTCGTAATAGAAACTCTCACACATTCTTGGTGTAGTTCAGGAGTGCTCAATCTTTTAGTAGATTGGACCGCTTGTAATTTTCGACTGAATAGTGGCGGGTCGCAAGGTTCATAACCTACCAAACTGTATGGTAAATTATCTGTCCCTACCTCAATAGCTACCTAATGAGAAGTTATCCAATAATTTCAAATTATTCAAACCTAGAGAATTGTAAGGGTGCTATGTCTAAAATAAATTAATATTCAAGTTGACTGGAAACGGTTGGAGAAGTGTTACGTTGACCTTCTCATCACTACAAGATATAAAGACAAAAATTAATTCTATTCAAGAAAAATGAGATGGTCAACTCAACAAAGTAGGCTAATTCAAGAAACGAACGAATTTTTTGTTTGCAATATCATTGAGACTTTTGAAAGAAACATTGCATACAGGGCTGAAGGCCGCAAAAATGCGGCCCGCGGGTTGTGCACCCCTGGCTCTAGTTTGATAAGGATAACATTATTTTTCTCTACACTGGACTGAATGATACAATACTATGTCATCGATCTGAGAAGATTCTTTCTATTCACAATGCTGTATTTCTCTTTTTACAGTTACTTCAGGAAGCAGTGGCTTCAGAAAGTCACTCCTGAAAGTTTTTCTGTTTGCAAGGAGCCATTTAGAACGAACAATGCCCAGGAATCTAAACATATGCCTGAACCGATCTATAAATGCACAAGGAAATTCGTGGGATTTTTGGGGTAAGAATCTATTACAGATTTAGGGCCGGTTTCCGAGCTCGGGATTTAGCTTAGTTCTAGACTTTAACTGGCTTTAAACTCTAGAGTCGGAAAATTGGCTTTCCGAGTCAGAGCGTTAAGGTAGTTGAGGACTTAAATAGACTGGAGTTTAGAGATCATGTTAGACCCTGGAGTTTATAATTTCGCTTTCTGAGTGAAGGGCTTATAAGTCCAGGACTTGAATTAGATTCTCACCTCTTTCTGAGTCAAGGATTTATCAAAAATCGTCAAGTCCAGGACTTTTAGAACAGCGTGATTTTAAACCCTTGATTGAGTTAGGGTTTTAATTCAAGTTCTAGACTTAACTGAGCAAACACAATTCAGTTATTGTTTTGGAGTAGATAAAAAGCCAGATAGATATCATGGAATACCTAAATTATTTGGATTAGTCCATCTAAATTCATAATTTATAGTTTGCAAGTTTTTTGGAATAAAATTGTATCAGAATATGCGTAAGAAACTAACCTCATTTTACAACTGTAACATAACCTAAAAATGTTCAAGCAAAATAATACAAGGATTGCCTTGGAATTTATATTTCAATCTGAATGTTATTATTCAATGTCATATTATTCAACATATTAATAATAATAATAACAATAATAAATTATTACTGCAGTTTTTTTTCAAAACAAATACGTTTTTAAACTCAATAGGCTAATGAAATGTTTATTCCAAAATTACTGGTTAGGATCAATGATCAATAATAGCATAATGTAAAATGAAATGTTTATTCATTTACCTTTCAAAGGTTTTGCTTTGAATAAGCCTACAAAGAAATCGAAACGTATTTTTACAATATAGGAATATAGTTTGGAGAGCTTGCTCATTTGAATTGTCCGCTGTAATCAGCTGTTTCTGTTTTGCTATAATGCCAACAATACAACAGCAAAATATTGTGGATTTCCCTCACGTTTAATGCGTTAAAGTCCTGGACTCAAATAAGTCGAGAACTTGATAGACTCCGGAGTTTAGAAGATAAAATCGTGACTCAGAAAGTCAATTTAGAACCGAGAGCTTATTTCAGTCCTGGACTCTGTAAGTCCAGAACTTATAGATCCCGAGCTCGGGAACCGGCCCTTAAAGTTGAAAAATGAAAAAGATAGCTATTTAGACCTAGAGACTAGGTTATTAAGGCCTACTACAGTAGGCTACCTGAATAAAAATTGTAAACATGCTGGTAGGCTACTTATAAAAATTATATCAAATTATGTACGGTAGATCTAGCTACTTATTATGAGAAATTTAGGTCTACTTACTTGAATCCTCTATCACATCAACAATTTTTAACCATATTCTATTTTTCAAATAGGTAATTCGTTGTGCAGGTCTGGAAAGTACAAAACTTTGAACTGTCGCATCAAATTTATAACGATTTCACGCCTTTCTGTAGTAAATCAATTTTCAATTTCTCTTGTAAAAATTATAAGAATAAAGAAACCAATAGAAATATTTTATACCTCAATTTTCTACTGCAAATTAATTTCACAGTATAATAGTAGCAATCCGAAATCTGACAACCAACAGCAAAATAATATCAAAACAAACCATCCAACAATTAAAGATTGAGGTTAAAAAGAACATGGGGTCTGATCCAGAGAAAGATTATTCTGCTGGTGTCACGTGATCAGAGCAAAAAATATTTCCAAGCTGTCTGTTCCCGTCAACAGAATCCCGAAATTAGTTCTTTTTCGACAAAACGGTTCACGAGCAGTGATCGGCGAAGCAAAATAGCATTGTGTT